>NW_026858588.1:0-18679 GCF_026571515.1 Ruditapes philippinarum
ACAAATGAAATGTAAATCTTAAATACAGAAAATAGAGTTTAAGAAAACGTGTTACCAGTTTGTCTACAAGAGTACGTTCACACAGTAACATGTTTAAAATGACAAAAGTAAGATTCACAAAGTTAAACGATTTTAAGTCAAGCATAAAGCCCCGCCCCTCTCGGCGGTATTACGAACTTCTATTGCGGACAGGTATAAAACGGCGCCTCTCCATTATTTCTAAAAAAAAAACTGAAGGACAACATGCCGCATTTTTCATAACATATATTTGTTGACATTTGTTAAAAAAAGTTTGGCACTAGCAACATCATTTGAAAATTGCTGATTTTACCATTTATGAGGAAGATAACTTATGCATTAACTTATTATTTAACAATCGTGTTTTCCTGAGAAAACATCGGCGATTTGGAAACTTTTAGGGGAAACAATTACCAACTTCAAGGGAGTAATTTTATTAATAATCTTAAAACCATCCAATATTTTTATTGATATCATTAAAAAATGTATTGGCACAAATTTCATTTTCAACAAAAACTATGCAAATATTTGCAAAAATAGGATTTTAAAGCGGCCACCGAAATTTTCTTTCCGAAATCAAGAAAATACTTATCCGTAGCACATATGTACAATCTTTAATAAGGTATTTTCAGTATAAATAAAAACTTTTTGCACTTGTTCGTTATCCTTATGTACAGACTCAATCAAACCGAGTCTGCAATTCTTATGTAATTGTGTTGTGATTAATGCTTCCGAGGGATCACTTTATTTCCAGATTTTTATACTTTACAACAGCAGGTGTCAAGTGCCGTGTGGCAGCTGTAATAAGTTACCCCGTATTTCACTTCAGTGTTGTGATATTTTTCTGGTCCTTCGGGATCATTGATGCCAGCGCTTTTAAGTGTTGAGAATTGAGTACCGCTCAAGCCGGTGCTAGGGGGCGTGGGGGATGTTGCACTTGTTCATTATCCCTCACGTGCAGACTCAATCAAACCGAGTCTGCAATTCTTATGTAATATTGTTGTGATTAATGCTTCCGAGGGATCACTTTGTTTCCAGATTTTTAATATGCTTGTTCAAAGCTATGGTCTTAAACTTTCATTCAATATTCATTTTCTTTTTTGAATAAAGTATCTAAGGGAAGAGACGTGATTTTCTTGCCGAATATATGAGTGTTGTTTTAAGAGATAAAAAATAAACAACGATAAGTTTGAAACAAAATTTGTATTACTTCTACGTAATTAATTTTCATTTTTAAGGCATCACTAGAAAGTTCATGAAGGATTCTTTTACTTGAGTCTAAAATTATCAAAATTGACCAAGAAATAAAACAGGTAAGTAGGGGGCGCCATGTTTCTCTTACTGAATTTCAGAGTGTGTGTGTGTGTTTTTTTACTTGGGGACCATATGCCGTTTTTCATGGAATGGCACTTACGTGTCACATTGAAGGTTCCATGATAATCGCCATATTAACACATCTGCGGATGTTTCAAAATTCAAAATTGTACCAGTTCATGTTAAATGTTGAATTTTACTTAAGCCGGTGCTAGCGGTCGTGGACGGTAACTTGCACTTTCCATCTAGGGATTCTTATTTTCTCTATTTTACAGAAAGTAACATGATACACTTTAAAACGAAAAGTTAATTCATTTTGATTTAATTCATTTTTATTTTTAGACAATATATAATTATATATCATAAATCATATGAAGCACACTTTTATTTCAATCCAAAATTATCAAAATTGATTACGAAATAAAAAAAGTTTGAAGGGAACGCCGTGTTTTTCTTATTTGAGGGTGTTATTTTCAGAGGAAAAAATGATAAATTTTGAAACAAAAATTTCAATACATCTATTTAATTCATTTTTATTTCTGAGGCACTCATAAAAAGCTTATGGAGTAATCTTTCATTTGATACCAAAAATATTTGACTTTTTATAGAAATAAAAAAAAAGTTAGAATGGACGCCGCCGTGTTTTCCTTCACTTTATTGATAAATGGGAGAGAGGCGACGGGTATTAAACCTGTCAGAACATTTCCGTAACAGAAGATCGTAAATACTCAGAGAGGGGCGGGGCGTCATGCATGATTTAAATTCGTTTAACTTTGTGAATCTACTTATGTCATATTAAATATGTTACTGTGTAAACGTACTGTTGTAGACTGGAGACACGTTTTATTAAATTCTATTTTCTGTATTCTAGTTTTACATTTCACTTGTATGTTTCAGGTACAAATAGATATCTACAAGTGTGCAAACATGCTCATGTATTATATGCAATGGAAGATACGAACTTCTTAATTTGTTGTTATCCATGTTAGGTTAGTTGTTAAGCTTTACATGTAAACTTGTTATTTAAAAGCGGGTGCCTTCAATTAAAAGATTGGATTAAGAGGCATATCATTTGCTGTGCACGAATACAATCAAAATTGCTAGACCTACACATTCGCATTTTCAAAAGTAGTTTTCAAAATGAACACATTACATGTCTGGAATTTTAGCAACGACCGCCCTCCATAGTAATGGTGTGTCGGTGGTAGATTATTTACTATGTAAAATTGCTGGTTCTCCGCGTTACATCGTATAGAGGAGAACCATTGTCTAACTGTAACGAATTACATAAACCGGTTTTGAAGGCTTGAATGTATTCAAGCATACATGTGTATTTTATACACGGGTATAAATACCCGCGGCAGAGTATGAAAATCAGTTCTAGCGATATTTCTCTTACGAGATCACCAGCATTCAAATTCAATATTTATTATGTTATAAGATTATGTTAAAGCCATAATTAAGCAAACTGTTTTATAAGGGAAAAATTACAATGTCAGTGAAAAAATTTATTGAATGTATTGGTTTATTTCAAGTTTGTATATGTGGAACTGAACATGTATTTTGATTAAGGAAAATATATTGATATGTATATATATTTAATATGTACGTTAGCATGTCTGAGCACGGTCTGTTGTTCAATATTCCGAGGAATAGTCTGAGGAGGATCACTTTTGTGTTTTCTGTATCAAGTATTCCTGTGACGAATATACGATCGAACCTGTTAAGTTTTGTTTAATTTACATTTTATCATGAAATGTCTTGGACATAGTACAACAGTTTTGATCGTGATATGCTTTATACATATGTATGTCTCATTGTGATATTTCCTCCTGTTATAACGATCTCGTAATAAAATAACCTCGCTACAATGCACAACATTGTTGTTTGTTTATTGTAAGTTAGAGTAAGACCTGTAATTTCCCAAATATTTCATGTTTTACCGTTTATTTAATAAATGAATGGAGCGATAACGCTCCAATCAGTTTTTCACTCTGTTGTAAAAATATGAGTAACAATGAAATTGATAAGTACACCTCGAAATATAAATGGACACCGTTAAATAGAGACTCGTTTAGAGCTAGTATTATCACTCAATTACGTCATTTAATCAGTTATTTAACAAATAATACATGGCCTTGGGGGCAATATGTATAGGATATCGACCGAGTACGAGGTCTTTCTGTATAGGAAAGACCTGGTCACGAATTTCATGTGACACCGAGAGCGCGTAGCGCTCGAGGTGTTTCATGAAATTCAGGTCTTTCCTAAACAGAAATATCAAGTAACTTTCAAACTTTCAAACTTTTTATTTCCATCTTAGGTTTACATCAAGTAAACAACATAAGCATTGTTTTATAATAATTACAGTGAATAATGGCGACATATTAACAAGTGCTATGTAAATAGGGAATGACAAACATATCCAAATCATACATGTAACATTACAAATAAACATACATATAGCAAATAAATATATGTTTCAAGTAAACAAGCAATCCAGGCATATCAGTGTTACAAATTTTTAGATATAATTTCGATAAAAATACTAAGTTTATTCAGTAAACTTTTATTTTCACTACTAAACAATTCTTCTAATTTGAAAAAATTGGGATTAACATAAAAATACCGTTTTAAATACTTTTTTCTTTCCTCAAAAAACTTTTGACATTTGAACAAACAATGAAATTCGTCACCTACATCATCATTACAAAAGGAACATTTTCTTTCAGAAGAAGGTATACCCTGCCATCTTCCTGTTTCCACAGGTAGCCTATGATTTCTAGTAAAAAAACGCATAATTGATAAGCTTCGTCTAGATGACAAAATCTTGATATAAGCACTTCTACCCAACAAAAAGTTTTAATACCTTTGTAAATATTCGTGTTTGATGTTAATTGTATATCAGAGCGCCATTTCTGTATAAAATTATCTTTTAACTTTCGACATATTGACCCAATCAGCCATTTCTCATTTAAGAAACCCTGACAGTACCATACTCCAGAAAAACCGGAAGAACATAACAAATTATAACATTTTCGATCCATTGGGACTTAACATTGTTTAGAGTATTCATTTCATATAACATGCTGTAAACCTTACCAGATAGTTTGTCGATATTTTCACTCGAACAATTTATTAGTTTCGTCCAAAAGGATATAACTCTTTGGTATATATCAATACGAACTGGAAAAGTTCCAAGTTCACCATATACCATGTATGAAGGTGTTGATTTCTTAAGTTTAAAAATATATTTGTAAAACTTTAATTGAACTTTTTCAATGATATCAACATTTCCAAACCCCCAGATTTCACATCCATAAAGTAAAACTGGCTTTACCAGTTTATCAAAAAGATCAATCTGTAATTCGTATGGTAAATTTAAATGTTTAATTTTTTTCAAAAATGAAAACAATGCTTTATTTCCTTGGTCTGCTATGTATTTCTTCATTGAAATAAACGACCCACTTTTAGTAAAATAAATGCCAAGGTACTTGTATTCTTTAATAATTTCTACTTGGTTATTGCCAATATAAAATTTCAAGTTTCGTCTTATGTTACCTTTACTAAATATAAGTACTTTTGTTTTATCAACATTTATTTTTAATTTCCATTGATCACAATATGTTTTGAAAGTATTTAATGCATTTTGTAAATCTTTTTCAGTTTCTGCAAAATTTACAGTATCATCTGCATACAAAAGAACAAATATTTTCAAGTACATTTGCAAATTTTCTACCTTCCAATTTCTACAAAATCCATTAACATTTTTATCACATAAATAGTCTTCCAAGTCATTTAAAAATATACTAAATAAAAACGGGGACAAAGTTTCGCCCTGTCTAACACCAACATTACAATAAAAAAAGTTAGTAGAACCTTCACTTGTTACTACTTTTGACTTAATATTACTATACAAGTTATAGATAACACTAAAACCTTTACCATTATTTTTTCTTTTCGTAATTTATACCATAGACCGTTTCTCCAAACAGAGTCAAACGCTTGTTTAAAATCTATAAAACAGCAATAAAGTTTCTTACTATTAGACTGCACTATATCTATTAGGCTTTTGAGTATAAATAAGTTATCACTAGTTGAGTAAGATTTTCTGAAACCTGCCTGAGATGTTTTTATAAGTTTTGCCTTTTCTGCATATACAATGTATATTTAATCTGTTATTCAAAATGCATGTAAAAAGTTTGCCAAAACAGCTCAAAAGTGAAATAGGCCTGTAATTTTCAGGTAGAGAAGGATTACCTTTATTTTTATAAATTGGTTTTATTACACCAATAGTCCATGATTCTGGAATTAACCCAGTGTCAAAAATAACATTAAACAATTTACAATATAATGAAATCATGGTATTGGATGATGATACTATCTGTTCATTTATTATATTGTCAATACCTGGAGCTTTATTATTTTTAAAGGTTTTAATAGCTTTACGGATTTCAGCTTCAGTAATTTTCGAGTTAATTTCTTCATTTAAAATATTATTGTTTTCGACAAAGACAGGACAATCATTTCCATTTTCAAGATCATCAGAATTCAATTCTTGGAAAAAATCAAAGAAGTCATCTAGACTTGCATTTGTTTCTGACGCCTTTACTTTAGGGTTAATAACTTTCCAGTACATTTTTGGGTTATTTGTTTTTAATGACTTTAATTTTTCAATTCTTTCATGAGTATGTCGTTGCTGAGCGTTATGCATTGCTTTTTTATAATTTTTACTTACTGTTTTAAGAAGCTGTCTAAAATGTTCTGTTTTGTATCTATTGTACGCTTTTCTTGTTTTGTGATAAATATTTCTGGCATTTAAACAAAAGGTATCAAACCAAGGGTAGGTATTTTTATTAACATGTTTATATCTTTTGGGTTTCATTGTTCCAAAAGACTTTCTTGAGCTATCATCAAAAAGTTTTCCAATATCTGAAACAATTTCGTTTAAATCATTTACCGATAAATTTTCATTAAAAGCTAAATTGTCTATTCTATTTTCAATTTCTGCAATTTTCAAAATATCTAAGTTTTCTGTAAACACCTCTGATTTTTCAGAGTCCCAAAGCTTTGTAATAGTATCAGTATTTATTTCTTTTACATATTTATTTGTATGATAAGTACTATAAGTTTGTACATCTTTTTTACATTTGAGAGTTAATGACACAGCACAATGAACATCAGAAAATAAATCACAAAATTCATGCACTTCTAATTCATCAATATACTTAAAAACATATGAGGTCGATAAAAAATAATCCACAACACTTGCGTTTCTACATGTAGTTTTAGGATTTGTATAGTCTGGCTCTACTCGACCATTTAAAATAAATAAATTATTTCCTTTACAAAAATCTAACATCTGATATCCATAACCACTTACAACAGTATCAATTGACTTTCTATTTAATGGAACTTGAAATAATTCAAAATTTTGGAAAATAAGTGTTTCATCATTATATAACTCGTCAAATTGGTCTAAATTAGACAAAAATGTATCGACCTTTACAAAATCATCCCTATTGCTACATCTCGCATTATAATCTCCGAACAACAGCACATGTTTATCATCGGAACAATATCGAAACAATTCATTTTGTAACTCAGTAAAAGGATCTTCATTTGAGTACCTTGATCCATGTGGCGGAATATATATAACACCACAGTTAATATCTACTTTTGGTTGTTCAAAACATTTTCCCAAAATCTTAAAAAATAAAATCAAATTGCTAGATCTTACTTCATCGACAACTATATATGGTACATATTCAGTTTTAACAAATAAAGCGAGTCCGCCAGATTTATACCTAGATAATTTCTTTCTATTATGTAAATATACAGAAAACCCTGGTACATTTATATTATCAGTATCATCAAGTTTTGTTTCCTGGAAACCAATAATATCATATTTATTAATAAAATCTAAAAAATCAGGACAACGTAATTGTGTAACTAGCCCACAAACATTAAGGGTTAACACCTTTAAATTACTAGGTAATACAGTTATATTTCGAGATCGTCTATTGTTTGGATAACAAAAGCCATTCCCCGCTTTCTCCTAGCTACTGCCACCGTTAACCCGTGAATCTCGTGCGCTGTCTGATCTTTGTCCGGCTTCACTGTTACTTTTATTATTTCGGGTAATGTCCGCGCTTTCTGTCTCTTGATATGACTCATCGTCTGATGGGATAGAAGCTAAGTCAATTTCAAAATCGTACGAGGCCGATATCCAACTTACACACCGTAAAACTATATTGGCTTGAGCAATGGCTGATTCGGAACATTTGATGAAATGCACAAATATTATTTTTAACACAACGCATATACAGGTAAGCTTTAACCAACGTTCTGCTTAAATACAATATATATTTTGCATTTAAATTTGCTTTCCCCATTAAAATCAAAAAAGCTAAATGTGCATTTTGTCAATAATAAAGAGAGTAGTTCTGTAATAGAAGGTATGTTAAAGAATGAATAATTATGTTGATAGTATTTCGTTTCAGACAAGGCAGACTCTAGGACATTTGCCCCCGGACAGTTGCCCTCCGGACATTTGCCCCCTTTTCGCCGTTCTAATTCAAATGTCACTTGTCATTTCGTCATTTGCCCCCTCTTCGCCGTTCTAATTCAAATGTCACTTGTCATTTCGTGTATAAAGTTTCTTTTTATGTATGCCAATGGAAACATTTTAGTTTTATTTGTTTATGGATGCTATTTTGACTTTCACAAATTTGCGCGAAAGTTTTTGTGTATTTAAGCACAATGAAATTTCGACAATAGGCGATGAATTGTGAGAGCAAACAATTCAACAATAAAATATTTTTAAAACAGGGAGGGGGCAAATGTCCGTCCCTTCCAAAGATATGAAGGGGCAAATGACCGCCACTGCAAAAAGGGGGCAAACTTCCAAAGGGGCAACTGTCCGAAGGGCAATGTCCGAATACCCAGCAGGCCACGAAAGACTTACATATGTATATTGGTGGCAAGTGTGAGATATATGAACCAAAACTATATTTTATACAGCAGATTATAAAGTGTTGTAGAATAAAATATGATCGTTCATCATAATTTTTTATACTAATGATGTCTGCTATATAATTTCATAGGTATGAAATTGAAGCGTCCGTTTTGTTATATTATGAACTTAATGACAGAATTACTATTACTTTAAAAAATTACGCGATTAAATACATGTTAAATGCTTTCTTCTCATGATGAGTTCATCCTAACTTTGATATGCTATCCATTATTATGTTCAAAGATTTAATAAAGGGATGCTGGAATAATTGCTTAGTTAAAAGGGTTTAAATTTTGGATTGCATTTCATGTTTTCTTTTTTCACGTGTATTTCATGACCGGGTCTGTCTGACTAGAACAGACCTGTGCACGTGCAAAAGATAGACCTCATAACGGCCTTTCTTTTGTTTAAACAGGTCTACCCGAAAAATAAAGACCTGTCACAAACAATAGAGGAGGTGTGTAAGCAAGTTTACGGACTGATTGGTCAGACTGAGGAAGGTATATGGCCCGAAGCGCTGACATTTTAACTATAATTTACTTTCAAATAATAATTTATTTGTTCAGTGTGTGAAATATTTCAAACTAGTCGGAATTATTATTTTCAAGCATACAGCAAAAAAATCATGCTCTTCTTTTGTTATTTAATTTTGTTAATCAAATTAAACAGGCAAAAAACCCGAACTTTTAGATTTAATATGACGTCATCCAGTCCATATAAGAATTATGGACCGCCCCCGGTCTGTATGCGGTTTATGGACCGGATGACGTCATATTAAATATAGAAGGGCGTATTCAAATGAGGTATAATATTATCTAATATTGAACCAACAAAACATGTGTAAACAATATTGTTTCAGGTTTTAATAGTATCACAAGAGAGGTTGCTGATAATAGCATTTATTACATCTCATAATTCATGTTTTAATGATTTACATGTAATAAATAGTACAGACTGGTTTGATATGGAATATACTATTGCTACAAATAGGTATCTTGAAGCTTTACGGGTTTTTAATAATTGTCGAACTGCAAATTGTTATACAAAAGAATTATTCAAAGAAAAAGAAACGCTTATAAAAAATCGAAAGATAGAAGAGATTGAAAGGCTAAGACACTGTCAGCCAAAAGCTTTCTAAAATATTTTTTTTAAAAAAACGCATCAACGAAAAATTCGATTTCTTTGGATGATTTCTTTCAATATTTTTTTCAATCTTGAGAGTGATATTTTTACATGTTTTAATGCTCAATGTGAAAATTTCTGTGAAACTCATAGTTTTGACAGTGGCTCTGTACATGAAAAATTTGACCGACCGATAAGACCCGAGGAGATATTGAAAGCAGTTAACAATTTGAAATCTAATCTTGTTTTGTATATTAGAAATGCAATGAAACAAGGAATATCAATAGTAAAAAATCATTTTGACACACTCTTATGGCTGAAATTAGATAATGACTTTTTTAATCTTCAACGTGATATATATTTGTGTGGTTTATATTTGTGGTCTGACGATTCTCCGGCTGCCAATGTAATTGATGAAGACTTATTTAATATTCTTGCACAGGATATTTTTCACTTTGAGCAACATGGTAGTGTAATAATTGCTGGAGACTGGAACTGTCGTGTAGGAAACAAACCTGATTTTGTTGTCTGTGACCGAAATGTTAATGATATTGACTATAATGATTATATTCCCGATGTGTCATTATGCAGGGCCTCTCAAGATTCTTTGTGTAATGCAAGGGGGGTAAGAATGCTTGATTTTTGTAAAAGTACAAATATGCGCATAGCTAACGGTTTACTAGGATCAGATTATAATTGTGGTTCATTTACTTATTATAGTCGCAGTGCAAATAGTACAATAGACTACCTTCTTTTGAACGAAAATGATTTTCATTTGATATGCTCCTTTGAAATTGGTCAATTTAATTTATACAGCGACCACGCACCGTTACTTTTTACATTAAATGCACGTAATCCCGTTGGTCCGAGCGAGCATAGTGATGATAGCTCACATACATATCACAAATGGAAACCGGAGTTAAACGATCAATTTAAACGGGGCATTATCGGCCGGTTAACAGATTTTAATACCGTTATTAACGATGCAGTTTCGTTGTCACATGACTGTATTGAAAATATGATTTGTAATTTTTCAAACATTATTTGTGATGTGGCTGATCCTTTGTTCAAGCATACTTATAACAACAAGCATAAGTTGAATATAGATAATAAGTGGTTTAACGCTGAATGTGTTAATGCGAAGCATTTATATAAACAAGCACTTTATCATTTTAACTGTAATAAATCATACGAAAATCGAATAACTTTGTGCGACCGTAAAAAAAACATATAAATATATTGTTCGCAAAACTAAGCGTGCCTTTCTTTGGAAACAGTCACAGAAATTGATTAATCTACGTAAATCAAAACCTAGAGATTTTTGGAAACACTTTAAAAAGAATAAGTCAACAGTTGCGGGAGACATTCCGTTAAATGATTTTAAAAACTATTTCTCAGAAATGTTTAACGATATAAGAGGCACATTAATTGATGATGTGGAATCTTTTAACGAAGAAAGTAATTTAAACATCGATAACCCAGCATTTGAAGAATTAAATATACCAATATCACAGACTGAAGTTAGGAACGCCATAAAGAACTTAAATAGAAACAAAGCCTCGTGTCCAAGTGATAATCTTTTGAATGAGTATTTTATTGAATCTCTTGACATTCTTGTTGGCCATATTACCGATATGTTTAATACAGTTTTCGATGCCGGATATTTTCCCGAAATTTGGTCTTCAGGTTTTATAGTACCTTTACATAAGAAAGGGGATCGTAACGACCCAAACAATTACAGGGGAATAACTTTACTTAGTAATTTTGGGAAAATATATACAAGTATTCTGACGGCTAAATTAGATAAGTGGGCGGAAGATAACAGTTTTTTATCTGATGCACAGTTTGGCTTTCGTAAAGGACGAAGTACAATAGATGCTATTTTTGTTTTACATAATCTTATAAATGATATATTGTCTCGTAATTTAAGATTATACTATGCCTTTGTATATCTTAAGAAAGCCTTTGATTCGGTGTATAGAAACGCTTTATGGTATAAACTTTTTCACATGGGTCTAGATGGCAAAATTCTCAAATCGTTTAAATCTATGTACTCTGTTGTTAAATCATGTGTCAAACATTGTAATAATCTGTCTGACTTTTTTGAAATTTCTATTGGTCTAAGGCAGGGGCAAAATAATTCTCCGGCATTTTTTGCTTTATTTTTAGAAGACCTTGAATTATTCTTACAAGGTGAGATAAATAGTGGAATAACTTTGTACGATTTAAGTATAATTATCCTTTTATTTGCCGATGACATGGTTTTAATTGGTAAAACCCGAGAAGATCTCCAAAATAGTCTTAATTCTTTACACGAATATTGTTGTTATTGGGGTCTCGAGGTAAATATCATTAAAACAAAAATTGTTGTTTTTCGGAAAAGGGGACCGATAAAAATGTGGGAGAAATGGAATTATGACAATGAGCCCTTACAGGTTGTAAACGATTTTAATTATTTAGGAGTTGTTTTTAATTATACAGGTTCATTTGTTTTAAATAATCAATGTATTGCAGGCAAATCGTTAAAAGCTATGCAAGTTTTAGTAAATAATATAAATAAATATGATGTTAATCCATTTATTTCGCTCCAACTATTTGATTCTTTTGTTGGATCTATTTTGAATTACGCATGTCCAATATGGGGTTTCTCTAAATCTAAAGACCTTGAGAGAATTCATATTAAAATTTGTAAAATTATACTAGGAGTAAAACAGAGCGCATGTAATTCTGCAATATATGGTGAGCTTGGGCGCTATCCATTATATGTTAACAGATATGTTCATATCATTAAGTATTGGTTTAAGTTAATGAATACAGATAATATTATTTTAAAAGGTATTTATCAAAATGCGCTAGAACAGTGTAATTTAAATGGTACAAAATACTGGGCATACCTTTTTGCTAAATGAATATGGATTTTCTGATGTTTGGAATTGTCCACAAATATTTGAAGTAAAAACATTTATACCGATTTTCAAACAAAGGGTTGTAGATTGTTTTAAACAAAAATGGTTTGCTGATATAGCTGTCAATAATGTTTTGAATACTTTATATGCATATGTTAAAACTAGCTTCGGTATGGAAAATTACCTTAATTTATTATCTTGTAAATCTTCAAGAATTTGTCTCACGAAATTACATATATCTGCTCATAAGTTAAGAATTGAATCTGCCAGGTATGGCCGGAATAGGTTGGAAAGACAGGAACGTATCTGCCAAGTATGTGATATCAACGAAATTGAAGATGAATTTCATTTTGTACTTAAATGTAAAGCTTATAAAGTATTGCGAACTAAATATATCAAACGTTATTATTATGTTCATACTAGTATGTTTAAATTTCTAGAATTGCTACAGTCAAATAATAAAGGCGTTCTGATCAATCTGAGTAAATACATAAGCTCAGCCAATAAAATTAGAAATCATTTAATGCAAAGAATTTAATAAATGTTTGAAATAAAAAAGTTTTCTAGACTAGACAGTATTATTTGAAATCGTATAATATATGCATCAAGATTCTTACTTTCTTTTTTTTTTCCTTAAGTGAGTATTATCTTGACATGTTTACATCGAAGTTATGCTTTTCAATATGTTATATTTATGTTATATTTAAATATATGAAATTACCACATACGATTGTCAGAACGCGCTGGTTCTTTAAACACCAACTTTGAAGTTATTTCAATTATGATAATTTGTTCATTCTCTGTGAAACACTGAAAACATGTTTGCTTATCACGTGCTTATCATTGTATGTATTTAATTTGATGTTGTATTAACAAGATACATGTATTGTATACGTTAATAAAAATTCTGTTCTGTTCTGTCCTAATAAAGCGAACGGAACGGATTGTATGCTAAATGTGTACTTTATAGGAACTATAGATATTTTATTACCATTTATTTGTGATATTTTAATTATATTTTAGACTCTGGTGTATTTCCCGAGCAGTGGAAGGAAGGAATAATTGTACATTTACATAAAAAAGGGAGATAAAAAGATGTAAACAATTATATAGGTGTAACTTTATTAATTTGTTTATCTAAGATTTTCACGTCAGTGTTGAATAATAGAATTGTAATTTTTTGCGATAAGAATCAGGGTATATCTGATTCACAATTTGGCTTTAAAATGGGTAGTTCAACAATAGATACTTTTTTGCTTTAAATACTTTAGTTAAGCACTATCTTAACCATAATAAGCGTTTATGTGAAGGTTTCTTAGATTTAAAAAATAATGTTTTGATTCCATTTACAGGAATGCATAATGGGGAAAAGTTCTTAGAATTATAAGAAACATGTATGACTTAGAATTATTAGAAACATGTATGACGTGGTTAAGTCCTGTGTTTAACATTGTTATTCTTTTTCTCACTTTTTTTAATATGTGATAGGTCTAAGACAAGGGTAGATAATTCCACCAGTTTTGGTTTCTTTGTTTTAAGAAGATAAAGAATTGTTCTTACAAGACAATATAAATAGCGGACTACTCGTAGAGGATATTGTTATTATTTTATTGCTTTTTGCTGATGACTTGGCAATTTTTGGAAAAACATCAGACTAATTACAACACAATCTTGATTTTATGCATACATACTGTTGTCAATGGGGAATTCATGTCAATGCACTAAATAAAAAATCATGGTTTTGAGCAAAAGGGGCAGTTTAAAACAAGATGAAAAGTGGAATTATAATTGTATAGATGTAGAAGTTGTAGATATTTTTAATTATTTAGGCACTTTGTTTTCTTTTAATGGTAACTTCGCGTCGTATGATGAATATTTATCAGAAAAAGCACTTAAAGCGTCGAACGTTTTGTTGTATAATAGTAAAAAGATACAAATAAGACCAATTGCTTTGTCAGTTATTCGATGCATTTGTTGGTTCCATTTTAAACTATGGCTTCGCAATTTACGGAGAACGTGAACGTTATCCTCTTTATATTTCAAGATATTGTAAAATTATAAAATTTTGGTGTAAAATAGCAATGTAAAATTAAAACCAGCATAAACTACATGAAATTAGTTTTAAGTCTTACTAAGCAAAAAATAGAAAATACATTTTTTTTATAAAAAAAAATATTAAAATGAAGAATTATAATCTACAAAATTAATAAAGTAGTTTGGGATTCATGCCATCAGGAATAATTGTACCTAACTTATACATCCATGAAGTTTCTTTTAATTATCTTTGCCAGTTATTCTTTACTTTAATTATCAATTGGCATGAATGAAAAATCTTTGATAGAATGCCCTTCAGAATTAAAATGTTCAGATACATTGGTACTAGTGCCAGGAAAGTGTTTAATATCAAATGTGTGACTATTCATTCTTTGACTACATTTTTGCTGAGTTTGACCAACAAACTGTTTTTTTACATTTTGAGCTCACCTGAGCATGCTCAGGGTGAGCTTTTAGGATCGATGATTGTCCGTCGTCCGTGGTCCGTCCGTCGTCCGTTCACATTTAGATGGTAACACTTTAGCGGTCGCATTTTTGCCTCAATCATCATTAAACTTGGTCAGGATGCTTATCTAGTTGATAGCTTGGATGAGTTCGAACAAGGGTCATCTCGGATGAGAAACTAGGTCACCGGAGCTCAAAATAGAAAAACCTTGTTAACACTCTAGCGGTTACATTTTTGCATCAATCATTATCAAACTTGGTCAGGATACTTATCTAGTTGATAGCTCAGATGAGTTCGAACATGGGTCATCTTGGATGAAAAAGTAGGTCACCAGAGCTAAAAATAGAAAAACCTTGTTTACACTCTAGCGGTCACATTTTTGCATCAATCATCATCAAACTTGGTCAAGAGGCTTGTCTAGGTGATAGCTCGGATGAGTTCGAACATGGGTCATCTCGGATGAAAAAATAAGGTCACCGGAGCTAAAAATAGAAAAAACCTTGTTAACACTCTAGCGGTCACAGTTTTGCATCAATCATCATCAAACTTGGTCAGGATGCTTATCTAGTTGATAGCTCGGATGAGTTTGAACATGGGTCATCTCGGATGAAAAACTAGGTCACCGGAGCTAAAAATAAAAAACCTTGTTAACACTCTAGCGGTCACATTTTTGCATCAATCATCATCAAACTTGGTCAGGATGCTTATCTAGTTGATAGCTCGGATGAGTTCGAACATGGGTCATCTCTGATGAAAAAGTAGGTCATCGGAGCTTAAATAGAAAAACCTTGTTAACACTCTAGCGGTCACATTTTTGCATCAATCATCATCAAACTTGGTCAAGATGCTTGCCTAGGTGATTGCTCGGATGAGTTCAAATATGGGTCATCTCGGATGAAAAAGTAGGTCACCGGAGCTCAAAATAGAAAAACCTTGTTAACACTCTAGCGGTCACATTTTTGCATCAATCATCATCAAACTTGGTCAAGATGCTTGTCTGGGTGATTGCTCGGATGTGTTCGAACATGAATCATCTCGGATGAAAAAGTAGGTCACCGGAGCTAAAAATAGAAAACCTTGTTAACACTCTAACGGTCACATTTTTGCACCAATCATCATCAAACTTGGTCAAGATGCTTGTCTAGGTGATAGCTCGGATGAGTTCGAACATGGGTCATCTCGGATGAAAAAGTAGGTCACCGGAGCTAAAAATAGAAAAACCTTGTTAACACTCTAGCGGTCACATTTTTGCATCAATCATCATCAAACTTGGTCAAGATGCTTGTCTAGGTGATTGCTCGGATGAGTTCGAACATGGGTCATCTCGGATGAAAAAGTAGGTCACCGGAGCTAAAAAAAAACCTTTTTAACACTCTATCGGTCACATTTTTGCATCAATCATCATCAATCTTGGTCAAGATGCTTGTCTAGGTGATAGCTCGGATGAGTTCGAACATGGGTCATCTCGGATGGAAAAAAAGGTCACCGGCGCTAAAAATAGAAAAACCTTGTTAACACTCTAGCGGTCACATTTTTGCATCAGTCATCATCAAACTTGGTCAAGATGCTTGTCTAGGTGAAAGCTCGGATGAGTTCGAACATGGGTCATCTCGGATGAAAAAGTAGGTCACCGGAGCTAAAAATAGAAAAACCATGTTAACACTCTAGAGGTCACAATTTTGCCTCAATCATCATCAAACTTGGTCAGGATGTTTGTCTAGGTGATAGCTCGGATGAGTTTGAACATGGGTCATCTCAGATGAAAAAGTAAGTCACCGGAGCTAAAAATAGAAAAACCTTGTTTACACTCTAGCGGTCACTTTTTTTTGCATCAATCATCATCAAACTTGATCAAAATGCTTGTCTAGGTGATAGCTCGGATGAGTTCGAACATGGGTCATCTCGGATGAAAAAGTAGGTCACAGGAGCTAAAAATAGAAAAACCATGTTAACACTCTAGTGGTCACAATTTTGTTTTGACTCAATTGTCATCAAACTTGGTCAGGAAACTTGTCTAGGTCATTGCTGGGAATAAATCGAACATATAGAAAAATATTGTTAACACTCTGGTTGCTACTGTTTTGATCCAAGTATCCTGGAAATTGGTCTGAAAGTTTGTTTTGATGATTTCTAGGTCAAGTTTGAATATGTGTCACCTGGGTAAAAAACTAGGTCGCACTGCTCAAATAAGGATAATCCTTGCTAACACTGTAGTGGTCATATTTTTGACTCACCTGTCATGAGACTTGGTCAGAATGCTTGTCTAGGTAATTGTTTGGATGAGTTTGATAAGTTAGGTGAGCGATCTAGGGCCATCATGGCCCTCTTATTTACAAGTTATAAGATAAATGACATCTGAAGATATACATGAAAAATCACGTTTTATAGCAAATTCTTTAGGTATAGCAGTACTTGAAAAATTATTAGATTCAACAATATTATTACAATGAGTACAACGAGGTCGACAGCATTTAGATACTGAACCAACCATGAAATTGGCATTTAATTTCATTGAGTATGAACTAAATTGTCTTGTAAATTTCTCGGTCTCTTATAAGCAACAATTGGTTTGTATTTGTATAATTTACGTACACTTTCATTTGGAGAAAATTTCAATAGGCTCCAATATTGGTTAATTATTTTACCTATATTAGGTAAAGATGGATTATATGTACACACATAGGGGATAATATTTTCAAGTTCTTCTGATTTGTCTTTTAATTTTAATTGTTAATGGTAATTGTGTCTGTAATGATATTTTCTGGATAATTTCTGGCATGGAAATAACTTCGTAGTTTCTCACAGTCTTTTTCATATATGTTGTTATTTGATGTAATTCGTCTGTATCGTTTAGCCTGGCTAAATGGAATACCTTTTTTACATGTAAAATAGTGAGTTCTTAAAAGATTCTCATAAGGTCGTTGTATCAACAAGCCCTTCAAGATAGTTTGAACGGGTTTAACAATTTCGTAAGTCGTTTCAAAAACTTCTAGATGACTATGGATTTCATATATGTTGACAGATGTTATGAAACTTACATTACAAAGTATTTTCCTACTACCTTCAAAAGTAAAGTAATTGGTTGTTTCAAACAGGAATTGTTAGGAGCTATTGATAGAAATAGTGCACTTGATGAATACAAGCTTTCTAAATCAACATTTGAGTATGAAAAATACCTGGATCTTCTACCACAAAACATATGTTTTATATTACGACACTGAGAATTTCTGCTCATTCCCTGCGTATCCATACAGGTCAATGTTTGTTTTGTAATATTCATGATATCGATAATATATACCACTTTGTTTGCATTTGTCCTTACTATAGACATCTTAAAGTAAACTATATTAAACAATATTACTATGCTAGACCATCTGTCTTTACATTCTATGAACTGTTAAAAATTAGCAATAAAAAAGATCTATGTAACTTTGTAATATTCCTAAAGGAAGCCTTTAAACTTACATTCAAGTGATATTGATATGATTGAACGGTGATATTGTTTATGTTTTTAGTTTAATTTCACTCTCCACACATATTTTTTGAGATGCTAATAACGTACTTGTGTTGATTGTTAAACGTTTATCACTTACATATTGTATGTTTGCTGTGAATTCAGTGTTTGTAGACACTATACTATGAATAAGTCTTTTATAAAAGTATCTTTTGTTCTGTTCTGTTCTAAATTATAATTTCTGAAATGCAATATCTATTTTCTAACATTCATTATGTAAGTTGAAAATAACACGTTCATGTTATGATCTGTCCTACATCTAATTCTGATTAACAAAACTCTTTTTT
>NW_026858589.1:0-100447 GCF_026571515.1 Ruditapes philippinarum
GGTCTCTACGCTTACAAAGAAAACTCTCTACAACAACGCTATTACGCTTGAAAACTCTAACTATGTAACGATTTAGGTTGTTAAAGTTTAGAGGCGATAAGTCGTATGCTTTTATATAGAAATTACGACACCCAATATGTCAATATAAATGTAAACAGATAATGAAACGAATAGCGGATTGAAGCTTTATGTTCAATAAATTGATATATATATTATATTATTCAAATCTTCTTATCCAACCATAATTTATCAGGCGATAAATTACTTTATGTGCAAAATAATACATTTTGTACGATCAATTTTATGATCACTCACAAAAATCTGGTTGTTATTTCAGAGCCGATGACTCAACAACCTTTTTTATTAGGAATAAATTGTTTACATTATGTTGTCTAAATATGAATCTTTATTTGCTTTACTAGATCTCACACCGAATGAATAGTATGGCGGTTGATTTCTTCCGTTGTGTGTCTTCGCCCAACAAAAGACGTAGGCGAAAACACGAAGACACTATGATATGCTTACTTATCGTGTCTTCGCCTTCGACTTTTGAGGGGCGAAGACATGATTAATTTTAAGCGAAATAACGATAAGACACGACATCTTCTTCTGTAGAATAATCGTCGGTAGAAATCTAAGTATCGGCGCCCTATATTTGTCGTGTCATCCTGTCTTTGCCTCAAAAGGCGAAAAGCGAAAACATGATAATTGGCCAATATATCGTGTCTTCATGTCGACGCCCTAAAAAGTTGCAGACAAAAACCCGATGAGTGAGCATATAATCGTGTCTTCGCCTTTGCATTTGAGGGGCGAAGACACGAAATGGCAGAAATCAGCCGCCATAGAATTGACTCACAACTGACGAGCATACGAGTACATAAAACAGGTCACGGACTAAACGTGAATACATTAACTTTAATAACATTGGTCTAAATGTCAATCAATTAAGGCACAGTTGAGCATATTTTCATTAACTTCTGGTTTGATGCCATTTTCGAGTTTAGCTATGAATTTCTAATCGACAAAGTGGATAATAAGTTTCAGCAAGATCGTATATATCATATATTTCTGGAATAGTGTAAACACCATTATTGACATCATCCGTGGATTTATTTATTTTTTTAGTTAACAAAATATTGAAACTTTCAGATTGAACACCCCCTTATAATAAACTGCATGTTGACAAAATTTTAATTTACGATTTAGACTGCATACCTTTTTTTCTTATCTCATTACACTTGTCAAATTGAATAACGAATGTTTTGCTTTAAATCTTAACCCTATATATAATATTTCGACTGCAAATCAGTGCGAGTAAAGATCTATACTAAGTAAAGATATTTCCGACATTTAAAAACGATGAGCGAGGTCTTCATTTTTGTATAAAACTTACTTAAATATTTCTATAAATTTATAAATTACAAAAATTCAAATGGATTTAAGAATTAGGCTTCTTTTGGTCATCAAAGTGTATTTTTGTTTTCATTTGACAACTTACGCAAATGGTGAGTAGATATGTTTGCAGGTATTGACAAATTATTTTTTAATTCATGTAAATATGCTTAAGGATTCTATTAAGGATATTTGTGAAAGTAGAACATTCGACAAGGTTGATTGCTTAACGATGTATCAATTTCAGGTTTGTAAAATGCACTAATTACAAAGTTACTTATTCAAACTTTACCTTTATTTTGGTTTGCCTTTATTTGATTAAATACTAAAATGTATTATTCTTTCAGAGAATGAACTTTATACATTTTAATATGAAGATTGCACATATGCACATACACATATGCATAACATTCGTTATTGTTATCAAATAGGTATAAATACAGGCTATAAAATTATTGAAGATGAAAACTTTGCAAATAAGGTCTGTCACCGACACTATGTTTTATATCATTGTCTTCCAGAATTATGTACGGATGCAAATCAGGCCGACATCATATTTTTACTTGATGGTTCTGGAAGTGTAGGATATAACGGATTTGTCAAAGCCCTGGATTGTGTGACAAGACTTGTTGACGTTTTCTCTATAGGACCTCAAGCTACACAAGTAGCACTTGTTATTTTCAGTAGTGTTATTAGTATTCAATTCAATTTGAATACACACTCTACATCGACACAGTTAAAACAAGCAATTTTAAATACACCGTAAATATTTCATATATATTATATTGAAATGAAATAACGCTTCCCGCTGCTTTATATAAAGTTTCCAAAAAGTTTTATTGAAATACAAAAGGTTTTATCTTTAACCTTTCATAAGTTGGATTCAAAATGCTGTATGTAAACATAACCCTTTCTATCATCAATGAATTAGATATTGATTTGCAAGTTTACAATTGTAAACGTTTCCCATTCAGAGGTTCTAAAAATTAATTAATGTAACTTGTATCTAACATGTTTCTACTTTAGGTTTCCAAGGGGAGGAGAGGATATACCAGCTGCCCTAAATGTGGCAAAACAAATGTTTGAGAATACAACAACTGGCCGGAGACAGGATGTCACTGGGTTACTTATTCTTATGACAGATGGTGATTATTTTGCTCTTGTCCGTATTCAAAACTTCAATAAAACTGCAATTGTTTTTTTTATTATTTGTTTGATGTTTGCGTCGTTTTGCTTATGTCGATGATTGACACAGTCGTTAAATAATATCTAAAATGAAATATGTAAGTTATTGATATTTTGTTTTCTATCTAGGGCAAACGCCTGATTTTGCTGCAAGTATCGAGGCTGCAAAAGGTTTAAAGGACAAACAGATAATAATCTATACAGCTGGCGTCGGGTATGGCGTTAACATTCAAGAATTACAGGGTATTGCATCTAATATATCGTATTACTTCAGCACCGATGATTATGATTCACTAAATAAACTCACGGGACCGATCACTCAGTCAGCATGTAAAGGTAAACTTATTTACATATTTTATTTCCCTTGAACTTTAAATACCTGTAGGGGCTAGTTGATAAAAAACTGATTTGTTCTCTAAAACTAATCACGCGTAGCTTAGTAATAGTGTCTTACATGCTAAAAGTTATCGAATTAACGTTTAACATCAATTACTTCTTTTGTTATGTTATCGAACTATCTTCATACATTATCGAACTCTTAAATTTTTCATAAACACAGATATCAATGGGTGCATATGTTACAATGGTGGGACCTGTACATCAGAATACCTAGTAAATAAATGTATATGTACAGGAGCATATACAGGATCTTATTGCGAAACTCGTGAGTATAACAATTACATTACATAATTATGAATGTTAATGACAAATTCAAAAACCTTATGAATTTACTTTTAAATCCCCTCTATTGATTGCGGTTGGATTATTATAATAACAGTTTATTTATTATTTAGAATAAGAAGTCTTGCATGTATTGAAACGCAGACGTGTGTTGTATAAAATGATCGTTTAGTAAGATAAGAGAAACAATAGGCCAAAATATTGTTTTCCAAAAACATTTCAAAGCACGTAGTTTAGTTAGAAAGTTTGTCTTTAACTGATTATCTGATTTATTGAACATATTTTTACCATCCGCTGTTTCAAATTTCAGCAATATGTGACACAAACGTGTGTAAAAACGGCCACTGTAGCGTTACTGGCGACAATTGGTTTTGTACATGTGAGTCTGGTTACGTCGGAACAGTATGTGATGCTAGTATGTAATTTAGAATTCAAACTCACACATTTTTCCAGATATTTAACATGTTCTTGATTTTATTAGATGCTAGAAGATAAAAAATCATAAATTATGACTTTTTCCTAATTGTTCTTCGTAATAATCTTTAAAATCGAAATAATGATCACACGCTTTTTGAGATTAATTTAATATATTTCATTTTTCAGATTAATTTTATGTATTACCTTTTTTGAGCAGATGATTGAACACATTTTAGACATTGATATTAAAAGGGCATGAACACATTCATTATATTTCAAGAAGTTCAATCAAATAACAATTTAGCCATTTTATGTGTATTTTTTCTATGTCATTTCCATGTATATGGGTTATAATTACTATATAATATAAAATAATTGGGTAACAACTACCATCGACATTTTATAACGGTTTCAATCATCATGGCCACAACATAACACGAGAATGCCGGGTCTGTCTTTTCCTGCCCTTAAAAGAGTTTAACTTTCAAACTTTAAGCCAATTTCATTTTTTAGTTTTAACTTTCCTTACAATTCACAAAGATGAATAATCATCCACTTATACTCATGAAATGTGAAAGTTTTAACACTCACAATCTTCGAGCTAAGTGCTACCGCGAGACACATGTTTTCGTGTTTTATATGAAGAACGGACATTATAGCTGTATTATCAATATAAAGTTATTGTAAATTTCTAAAATATAATTGAGGTCATATTTATTGACTGTCATATCAGTGCGTCACGATCAGAAGCAACATTGTTCTTAAATATTCTTATTTCTGAATGCATGCCATGTAATCAATGAAGGCGGTAATGAGATTGTCTCTGTTTTATATCATGTTTTATTTCATGTAAATAAAGAATGCGAATGCTATAATGGCGCTACTTGTACAGCAACAAATCCTGGATATAAATGTGACTGTCCAGTAATATATACAGGATTTCATTGCGAGACATGTAAGTACAATCATGTTTGTCATTAACGAAGGTGTGTACTTAATAATAAATACACCTATGCTCGACTGTCCAAGCAATTGGACTTTCCACTTTTCTCATTTTCTCATTTTGACTTAACTTCCTGGGAAAATGAGATAAAATAAAATTCATAAGTCTTGACACTTACAGATGATTGTCTTTTATTTACAATATACAAATAATATCTACGGACAATTGGTGTTTTTTTTTGTTTTTTTGTTGTTGTTTTATTTCCGATTTATACACCGAATTTTAAATGGTCGATCAACTTACCAGCTTTTCGAATAATTAACCTAAATAACATTGTTTTTAGCAAGTTATCGTTTATAGATTTCACATGATTTCTGATTCTTCGGCTAGAGACAAATTAGACACTGCGATCTATTGTGGCAGTCTTTACGACTTGCCCGAGGAGCAAACCAGCGACCCCTGGATTACTCATCCGATGCCCTCCCTATTGAGCTTAACGGGCGGACTATAATAGACTTGATTCAGTTTTTAAAGTCTGTCAGGCACCGCTTTAGGACCGCTTCTAATGATGTCGCATAAGGAAATATGTGTATGCGTACAAACCGTTACTAAGGTACTCATAAATAGAAATGGTTGGGATATCCTTCCCACTCATGGCGTAAACGATGGGACCTTGACACCAACCAAGGAAGCTATCATGTAACAATAGAATAAATAATGATTACTTCCATGTCTTGTTTAAAATGATTGACATGAATATTACAGCAATATGTGATACAGCACCCTGCGAACATGGTGATTGCAGCATCACCGGTGACAACTGGCTGTGTACTTGTATACCTGGATACACTGGAAGAACCTGTGAATTTAGTATGTTTTTAGAATTAAATTGATTTGTGGTCCTTATATTGACAAGTGTAAGGGCATTTAATGAGGTTGACTAATGAATTAAAAACGAAGGAAGAATGCGTTACATTACTTACTAACTTGCTAACATACCTAATTATCTAACAAAATGGACTTATTTTAAACAAATCACAAAATGCATTAACGGACGCCACGTGTATTGATATTATCAACATAGCATAGCTTGATAAAAACAAATTGGCTATTTGTCTATATGTTACTTTTACTTCTGTTAAGTTAATTGTTTTGATCCTTACCATCATTTTTTCTATCAATCATTTTAAAAACAAATGTTTAAAGTACCAGAACTTTCAAATTTTAAATTGTGAAATTAAATCAGTCACTGAATGAATAGTAAACCTTTTAGCCTACCGCGGCTTTGTCAGAAGGTTATGGGTGTTTATCTTGAGAAAGGTATAATAAATTTTCATTATCGGATTCCGCAGTCATCTCTGTATTAACATGACACAATCTCTACGTTTGGAATATAAATAATGAAAACGACAGTAGAAGATGTGTGAAATATAAAAAGGATGTTTTAAATTAACAACTTTTTTCAATATGACTACATCATATTTTTTTTTGCTTTTCTTTTCTTTTCTATTTTTAAAATCTGGAAATAGCGTTTAATATAAAAACAGAGGTTACACAACCTAACCATTCATGTAAACAATTTTGTTTTACAAATCATTGTCAAATCAATCAAAATTGATCCATTGATATTGGTTATCAACAAATAAAAAACTGTTAAAAGTCTGATAGCTGCTTGGAGTGAGATATAAAAACATATGCATAATCCACAATCATTTAATATATTGTACGTGCATGAATGTGTGGATGCATAGTTTTCGACATTTTAAGTAAGTGCTTTCCATAAAGAGGTATACATATTTACTACAATTTCAATAACTAAAATTATCTTTTACAATGGGGTCTGGAATGATGTCTAGAAAACCATTTATGAATCATATAACATCATTTTATTTTACGTAGTTAATTTATTATCTTGCTTGTTTAAAGATATTGATGAATGCGAGAGTTCACCTTGCCAGAATGGAGCCACATGTCGTGATTGGGTTAATGCTTTCTCGTGTGATTGTCCACCTAGATATTACGGCATTTACTGTGAAACAGGTATAACAAATGTCCATCGTGTGCAATTTGTATATGAAGAACATAATATATTAAACAATATTTCACAAATTTTATCCATAGCACATGCATATGTGATTGTTAAAATTAAATCACTTTGCCAAGATAAATTTTGTAAAAAAAGTATAATAGCGAACAAAATAATAATTACTTCTGCCACTGTTTATTAACAAAAGATATTTGCTAAATTTAACAAAAAGATCTTTTTACGTATACTTTAAGGCATATGCCAGCCTTCAGTAGCTGATCTTGTCTTTGTGCTCGACTCGTCGGCAAGCCAGACAAAAGAAGAATTTGGAAAACAATTAGAATTTATCAATAAGTTTATTGACAGAATTGTCATTGGAGAGAGAAATCTACAAGTGGCTGTTGTCACATATTCTTTTGAAGCAGTAACCGAGATTTCATTAGGACAATATACTGATAATATCACATTAAAAGATGCGATACGACAAATTAAATACAGACCAGGAGCAACGTTTACAAACAAAGGGCTTGAAAAAGCAAAAGAGGTTTTTGACAGTACTTCAAGATTTAGACCATTTGGTCATTTCGCAAAACGATACGCTTTTGTCTTGACCGATGGTATGTCCACCAATAGAAGGGCTACTGCTGAAGCGGCTCGAAGATTGAAAACGACAGTAACCCACGTTTTAGCTATCGGTATACAAATAAGATCTCAAATTGAAAATCATATATGCAATAGGCCATGATTTAAAACGTTCACGAAATTTTCTGTATTATAACATGATTAGTGTTTAACATTTACAAGTACAGTAAAAACATATTGCAAATAAATGTAAGCACAACCATTTGTACTATAAACATGCAATACCTTTTTAAGATTTTCAAATGTATTTCTACCACAATTTATGAGTTACCTATCCACACATACGATTGTTAAAGCTGTCAGTTGTTAAGCTGATTAAATTGTTTTAGACGCAATGTTAAGATGTCTTTCATAGCAATGGTGCCATATCTTAAATTATATCCTTCAGGAATAGGCAAAGAAGTATCTCATCAAGAACTTATAAATATAGCAACGACGGAAAATACTGGGCGTAAGTTTGTTTATTCTGTGCAAAACTTTGATGCATTGTACACCGTGATAAAAGAACTGGTCCACCTAACATGTGAAGGTAAGTAAAACCACTTAAATATCAATGTATAGAAGATATTAAATTAGTGTAGATTCAATACAGAATTTATTGCACGAGTTGAATAAAATTACATTATGTTAGTCTCTGGCGAGCTGGATATTTCTTTATTAAACGAGTTCAAACAATTCAGTAATAAATATAATATTCAATTTTTCTAATACCTAAAATAAATACTATTAAAAGTGAAAAAGAATCAGTATTCATTGAATTGCCAATAGTATAACGCTAACATTTAACGCCTCTCTACGCTATGTATTGTATAACGCAAATGACATCACGTCAAAATATATGCAGGACCGTGCAATACTCGCAAAAGCAGCACAGGTATATGATAAATGAACATTTTGGGGAGGAGATTACAATTGATATATTTTTATTGAACTTCTATAAAACATTTATCTTATTTTATCAATAAATCACTTGATTCCAAATATATTTTTCAGAATGCTCATGGAAGACATCTTCGGACATTGTTTTCTTATTAGACATGTCCGCCAAAATGTCGGCTAATGATTTCCAAACTGGTTTAAATGCAATAACATATCTTACTGACAAGACATCACAAATGGAAACTGAAAATAACACCGTGAGAATTGCTTTAGTAACATACGGTGTGGAAGCCGACGCTCAGTTATACAGAGGTTTAAATGATGAAGAAACAAAACAAGTTTTCCTATTCTCTATTCAAAAGCTTGTACAGTCCGATGGATATTGTCTGTCGCAATCAAATTCGTGTAATAAATCAAAGCTGCTTGAAGCCTTAAACTACACTGACAAACATATTTTTAATACAACCAGAGAATCTGGAAGTAGAGAAATAGTTATTGTTTTATCCGATGGTCATGACCACGTCAGTGATGAGATGAGAGCTGTACTGGACAGTATGGTTGAAAAGGGCAGGTCAATATATTCCATCGCTCTAGGGGAACGTGCAGACATAAGTAATCTACAGAATATTGTTGGTGACCCCGCGCTGGTTTTCTCAGTATACGATGATTCAACTATTCAAATATTAGATGCACTAACAACAGAGTTTTTTTTCAACTCTTGTGACCTTTCAAACGACTTTCTTGATAGTGTATAGAAATATATAATATTTTATTTTAACAAATGTGTCTATTTTCCCAGTATGTGGCTTTTGTATGTTTCACGTTCTCTTTTACATATTGAATATGTTATATTCTCTTAGGAAGCTAAATTCAATTAAAGTTTTGAATAATTCATTGTGTAATTAATATGTTGCTTTTGTTTACCCTGCCAAAATTTTCCAGTGCAAATCAATATTCCCGGGGACATTTTTTAAAATTTTTTTTAGTCTTTATCTATTTTTTAAATTTTTCAAAATTTAACGCTAATTTTAAAATTTTGGGGGGGGTTTCTGCTTTATATTATATTTTACCCCGGGGACAATTTCACATTTTATTCTATTTGGGAGTATACATGATTTTTTTTAGGTTGAACCCCCCAAAAACTGCACTTGAATGAAATTAAAGTATTTTATTGATAATTTCCAAAATTTAAAAGTTTTTTTGAAACCAAAAACACCCATATAGATAAACATATTGGTAAAAAATTTGATTGCAAACCCGGAAAGAAAAGGTAAAAAAATCATGAAACCAAAAAATTTTAGGTCTTAATTTTAAACTTTATTGGGTTTTTCATCGGGAGACTATGTTTTACTTAAGATTAGAGATATATATAACCATAAATCAGTTCAAACGAGTACCAAATGGTAGCTCGTTATGCATTTTTCTTCCTGAACATAAAGAGATTATTGTAAATTAATATTTAATGAATAACCATTTACTGTATTTATGATGTACCATGTACAAGTCTTTGGCAGCTATAAAAAGTTACCCCGTACTTCACTTAAGTGTTGTTATATTTTTGTGGTTTTCGGGATCATTGATTCCAACCCTTTTAAGTGTTGAAATTTGATTACCGCTCGTTTGAAAAAATGACTTCCGCTGAAGTCGGTATTAGGGGCGTGAGGGATGTTGCACTTTTTGCGTTATAACTCATGTTCAGACTCAATTAAATCGAGTCTGCAATTTTCATGTAATTTTGTTGAATTCCGAAGGATCAAATTTTTTCCAGATTTGAATAAATTTTCTGTTCTGTTCTATTTATATCAGTTTGTAAGTAAGCTGTGTTTTGTTTAATGTTTGATATTTTAAATTCAGTTTTAATAAGTTCAATCTAGGGGCACTTGTTACATTTTACTTCCTGCTGAAATCGCTGGCAAATGTTTTTACTACTTGTACATGGTGGTTGTTTTGAGCAAATTTGTATAGTGAATAATATCATTTACAAATACTAAAATTCTATCGCACAATTTATATTACTATAGAATAAATTAATGTCATTTTTATCATGAATGATTTTTTTAAACAATTTAAAGTTATATGTCCTTAGTAACGAAATAACCTGGGTTCGTACAACTTAGAACTCAACGCAAGAGAGGTGGGGGCGTCATGACGAAAAGTTGGCCCTCGACCGCAAACACCTGCTCTCCGCTGAGTGTTCGAGCTCGCCCAGAATAAGAAATAAGAGGTGATTGATTTAACATTACCTTAGTAGTCTTGATTCTTTTATGAAATAAGAAAAAGTTTACCTTTAAAATTGCATTTCAATGCATTACAATCAAGTCTTTTAACACATTAACGGTTGATTCTTAATGCATTTCAATGTTACACGATAATGGATTATGTATTGTTTAATGATTATCTCTCGTGTTCTGCTTGTGCCTGTCGGATTTTTTGTTTTGGTTTTCAGGCTTCCGGCTGTCTTGTTTGTGTGTGTTGGGGTTGGCGTCAATAAGTGCCGCCTTTGTTGATTTGTTTTACTATATTTTATGTTCGATGCTTTCTCCGTACATTGAATCGCATTAGTTTGTCTTATGGGTTTTGTTTTTTTTCAAACTCGACTGGATATACTTTTTATCTTATAGTTTAAGACATACCAATTGAATACTTGATTGTATCACTTAGAGACAGGAAATTGATTTTTGTTAACTGTAGCTTAAAAATAAAATTTAGTTTTCGGAATTAGACATCAATGATTTACCAATTTAAATAATTGGCCATTCTAAACTGTGAAATATACATGGTAGTATTGTAAAAATTTATATTTATTTAGAATCAAAAATATATTAGTTACCAAAAAATGATGATTTGACGATTTATATCCGTATCTAAGAAATTCCCAGATTACATTTTATGTTTACACTACCAAACTTATACAAAGAATGTGTTGCTAATTATACCCTTGCCTCCCTTATATCATAATATCATAAGCAGATGTATTAGATATAGAATGCTGTTTTTAAATGAAATCACAATCATACCCTTTTAACTTAAAATTGAACGACAGCTATGTATTTATTTTGTCGCTTTCAGTGACCCGTACCTTTCAATTCAACGAATTATAATATTGCATTCTTACTGGGCTTCAATGGGAAGTATAAGTGCTCAGAGCGTTTATTTTTCTCTATTAATTTCACTATGGGATTTAAGTTCTATATTTTGATATTCGTATATATTTGTGCGTGTTTCAGATTTAAAACTTTCGCACAGGGTAAGTAGAGTCATTTTGTCTTTGATGCTTTGTTAAATGTTTGTTATATTTATAGAGAGGTAAAGTACACGCTTTTAAAATAGATTGAAACAGAATCTCTAAAGAACCTCAAAAAGGTGAAATTGAAAATGTTGCAGGTTAGGTTTGATTACTCCCTGTTCATGGGAGATACTGGAACATGCAAACTACCGTCAATTCCCCTCTTCAGCAGAATGTAACATTTAATTATGAAAATGGTGAAAATTTGAAACATCCGCAAATGTGTTCATACGGCGGATATCATAGAACCTTCAATGAGACACGTTCGTACTATTCCATGAAAAGGGGCGTATGATCCGCGACTAAATAAATGCATGTGCCCTAAATGGGAAATCATTTGGCGGAAATAAGTAAATAGAGAAATTAAGAATCCCTAAAATTGTCCAAAACAACAAATCTTAAGCAAAATTTGATAGAATTTGAAGAAGAGACTCAATCAACCAAAACCTGTAATATGTTCAATTTTACCGTTTTAAGAGATTTCTTTTAAAATGATAACAAAGCTAGGAAAATTGTTTTAAAATGGTGTTATCGATAAATATTTATGTTAACGACTTTTCAAAAAAGCAAACGACTTTTTATTTTATTTTTGGAAACGGCAAAGTGCTGGTAATTCGATCTTGTATCTTATATATTTTTCAATTCACCCGGTCTTTGTTTTGTTAAATTTATCGGAGCGTATTAACACAATAATGAATAACAAGTCGTAATAAAGAAGCAGTGGATAGGAACGAAATTGGCTGACCCAAATTTTGCTATTGATATAAGACGTTAACAAATTAAACCCTTTCATTCTTTGGTCAAAATCTCGGGCCATACCTTATCTTTGAAGGATGTGCCACCATATACAGTAAACTGCACTTATAGCGATCACGGTTATAGCGAACTTCCGGTTATAGGGAACAACATATTTTTGCCCGAATTTTGCCCTTCTTTATTTAATAATAAAATATATGGGTATAGCGAACACGGTTTAAGGATTATCGCGTATAAGGAACTCATTTCTTAGTCCCAATTTAGTTAATGTACAGAAAATTACATTTTATAACGACTCCAGAATATTGCTATTTGTAAATAGATCCGCATTTTAACTTTCGTTTCTTCGCACGGATTAAACTCGGGCGAATGTATCGTTTATCGTTTATATACTTCAATACATATATTCAAATGAATTTGTATATGTTTTCTATTTAGGATATTTTTAGCATGAGCTCTTTTCACCAGATAAACGGTTATTTATTTATTTCTTCAATAGTTTGCTCGAGTAAATAATTATAATAATTTATATCGGTTTCAACATAATCATGCATGCTTGCAAGCATGATCAATTGCAAACTGCAAAGTACGCTTGATTTAAATGAAAGAATCTTATCTTACATTAGTTTAAAAGTCACCAAAAGTAAAATTATAATAGAAGATACTCAATTAAAAGGAAAGAAAATCGAAAAATCTTGTTTTATTTTATTCTTTCTTCATGGAAAGAAAACGAAAAGAGTTTAGAATTTTTATGTGAAATTGAGATAGGGAGTAAAACTAAAACTGAAATAGCAATGGTTTTCAAATTCCAAAAAGTACGCTCTCGGGTATTGTGTCTAAAATATAAATAAATGATAATATTTCTATTTCTTAATCAAATGCTCTTCAAAAATGGCGGACAATGGTAAACAATCAGTTCGTTATATGTAATCTGTTCGCTATAAAAACTCTGATACAAGGAACTAATTCGCTATAAGGAACAGGTTTTGAATGTCCCAGTGAGTTCGTTATAAGCGGAGTTTTACTGTATGTCTTCTGCTTTTTGTTTGTTTTAGAGTGTCACAACGCAAGGCAAGCAGACATCATATTTGCTCTTGATGGTTCTGGAAGTGTTGGTGCCTCACAGTTTACTTACTCTCTGAACTTGTGTCCCGACTTGTTGACGTTTTCCCTATGTCCTTCGCCACACAAGTTGCACGATTATTTTAACAATGCTTTTGGAAAGATTTGACTTAATACATACCAGAGCGTTCCAGAATTGAAAGAGGGCGTTTAGACCAGTTAATATGAAACCATTTATTCAATTTATACATATACCGATGGTCTGTTAGTACATATAAGCTACAAGTATTTTCTTAATGTAAACAAAAGCGACTCGTAATAAATATGAACATTATAATTTAATTAAAGTCTACACTTTAGTTTTGAAGATAAGTAAATGAATAAATAAAGTTGATAAGAACATTTGGAGAACAAATACTGTTTGTCAAAGAACGACATGAAAATGTCACTCGGAGGTTCCATGATTTCGCCGTATTAACACATTTATTGTTGTTTCAAAGTTCTATTATAAAACTCATTTTGATGTTTATATACTGAAGTTTGATTAAGAAAGTGCTGCTAGACTTAATGGTAGTTTTATAAAGCCGTTGATGACCAGGTCGTCCGTACGTCAATTACAAAATTCCGTGTCCGCTATTTAACTTTTGAACCTATAGAAAGAAATTAAAAAAATTGGCGGACATATTGCTTATGATAAGACAATTAGCAGAACACAGGTTTGGCTTACCTGCGATCAAAATTGGTCCCACCCGGGGATTACTTGATATACATAGACTTATATAGGGGACCACATTTACGTTTCATTGTGTTAAACTACGATGGCTAGAGATTAGATATTTCCGTTGCTCTTGGTATTTTTTTCAGGTATCCAAATGGAGGTACAAATATTCAAACCGCCTTTGACACTGCAGCTCAAATGTTTCAGATTTCAAGTCCAGGCCGCAGAGGAAGTGTCACTGGGATATTTATTCTTATGACAGATGGTAAACGGATTTCCGTTTCTCCTTCATTTTTATATCTTTATTTATTACATAGAATTTATTCATATGTTTTATAGACACATCCTATTTATCCAGAAAGTTCTTTGTCAAAACGAAAAAAACAACACGATGTCTTTATTTTGAGTAGTTAAAACTCGATTGTGTTTTTTTTTTAATTTTCATGTTTATTGGATCCTTCCGATGTAAGTATGAATGTCCCTTAATGACATTGCACGTAAAACACATTATATTCAAGGACATTCAAGTAATATACAGGAGAGTATTGATGCTGCACTAAGGCTTAAGAACATGGGCATAACCATCTATACAGCTGGTGTTGGGTCAGGTGTTAACGTTGAAGAATTACAAAGGGCGGCAACATATCCATCGTACTATTTCAACACGGCCAGCTATACTTCACTTCAATATCTAGAGGGACCGATCACAATGTCAGCATGCGAAGGTGAGCCCTTTGTTGTTGTCATGTACTGACATCAAGCAGCAAAATTATTCCTGTAAGACAATGATAATTTATTTTATGCTGATCGAAAGATATCTATTCTGATCGTCAAATCGGAGTAACATTAGTAACGTAACGCTTTTAAAGCTTTTAGGTTGAATAAAAGTATACATTTTCTACTAGTATGTCATACTTCTTGTGATTCAGTACATTTTTTTCCACATACTTTCCATTACATGTGTCGATAATTCTTTAAAAGTAAAAAGCATTGAATTAATAGTGAGTCTGCTTGTCTTTCAAATTACTTGCAAATAGATCTTGACGGATGTGTCTGTTATAATGGCGGTTCATGCACAGCTGGGTACAAGTGTGAGTGTCCTGCTATATACACAGGGTATTACTGCATGACACGTGAGTACAGTCTTTGTCTAAATGTCCCATTGATAACACATAAATTAAATATGAAAGAATAAGAATCCGTAACGAAAGTCCAAAACGGCAAAATTGAAAATGTTGCAGGCTCTGTTTGATTGAACATGTTCATGGACGCCACTTTCAAGTGCAAACTACTGTCCACACCTTCTAGAACGGACATAAAGGTCCTGTATGTTGTAATTAAGACGATTTAAGTGACTTTAACAAGATTTAAGTGATTTTATATATGTATATAATTATTCTTCTAAAACAATTTCCAAGCATCAAAGAATGAGTTAAATATGTAAAGCAAATGTTTATTTACATTACATATAATTAAACGTTATAGTGAAATTATTCATTTCTTTATTGTAAAAACTGGCTAAGACTTTATCGAAAATAAATTTCTAATTACCTCTCTTTATTTACACGAAATGTTAAATTCATAATATCTTTACAAATAATGCCTTTTGAAACATTCAAACATTCAAAACTTCCTATTTACTACACATATTTCATAACAATGTTGACAACCTACGACTTATATAATTTTCATGGTACAATTTGATTGTAAGTGGTAAAATGGACATTGAAAAGCTGAAATTTAGTAAAACAATATTCTGCTTCAGAAATTTGTTTTGAACGAGACGTGGATCTGTTTTCTTCATGTGCATGTTTTGTTTTTATTTTGCTTGTCTTTATTTCAGCAATATGTGAGACGTCTCCGTGCATGAACGGTGGAGTATGTATGGTTTCTAGCGGCAATTGGTTCTGTATTTGTCAGCCTGGATACACAGGGTCAACGTGTGACACTGGTATGTGCTTAAGAATAAAATAAGCATTAGTTCTAAATGATGAACATTACAGCGATGTGTGATGCATCATTTTGTGTAAATGGTAATTGCATGGTTACCGCTGAACACTGGTTGTGTACTTGTACTCCTTGCATGTACATACGACAGAATGTGTTTTCAAACTAGAGATCTTTATGTTCTAAAAGGCGTTTTGTACACATTTTTAAGGATTGGTAATGAGTAAATATTTTTAAATATTTTTTTTTTACTTAAAGCCTTGCCAAATCTTTAATTTTATTTAGAAAATGAACTGAAAGACAGGAACAGAAATGTTAATGAATTATCATGGACGTTTGTATTATGACCAAGGATAACATAAAAAAAATATATCAAAAATGTCAGCCAATAGTTCAAGCAAAGCTTTGTAGGACTTATTTATAAATTATCTGTTTTTGAAATGACAAGATATATAAAAAATATCTTTAAATTATGTAACAGCGACAAAACATTTCTCTTGCAGAAAGGACTAAATATCATTGTTCAAATACATTTATAGAACCAGTGGGGGTAAAAGATGTATTGTTGATGTACTTAACACAACCATGTGTTTACTGATTATAAAGAAATATGATTTAAAAGTCCTGGATAGATAGTAAAATGAGTCTTAAGATACAATTTAGGACGTTTTGAATCATTAACTTGTTGGCAATAATAACAGTTCTACTTCTTCTTCTTCTTCTTCTACAATAATGGCTACGTTCATTTATGATACAATATGGATTAAAAGGAAAATTGTGCTACCCAAGCTACTCAATCCAACAACAGTTATAAAAAAGTGCAAATAAATTACACCTTACGCCCTTACGACCTAAATATTTACTGACAAAACTGTTGTAGTGATTTAGTGTTTTGTATGAAGTCAAAATTCTACTTTGTTTACACTTTTGCTACTTTTATGACGAGTAAGTTAACATTCAGCGCAGCTAATTGCGGGTAAAAAGCAACTAACATGCTCTAAAACAATTATATTTTTTTCTTAATAAGGAAATTCTATTTGTTTTTGAGGCATCACGTGCCCTTTATTATCTTTTTCACACTATATATTAGTTTCAACAAGTTTCACTCCATAAAGAGATTTGAAGTGTGGTTTCCATGCTTTAAATTAAACATAACACATCTGTTTGTGCAATGTAAATAATGAGCGAGGCAAGCAATAGCAGATTTAGAGGAAGTGAAAAAAATGGGTAAATTAATTTGTTTTATATACTCAGTTTGTTTTGAATAGTTATTTTAGGTGGTCGCTGTTATATCTTGAAATGTAAATTAACAGTATTTGGAAATATATCTAACCACATACTTAAACAAACAGGCGCGCTAATATAAAAACATTCAGAAAATATCCTTGAACAAGCAATAAACATTGTACTTTTAGACAGCTAGCATAGTTATTAAATTGTTGCATATATCTGTTATGAAAATGGTAATGCAGGTACATATATTATTGCATTTAATAAATTAATTTTGATAGTTCATTATACATTTATGCAGATTTTTTATTATTATGCACATGTAAAAAAATAATTTTCCTACCTTTCTACCTACCCAACTCTAATTTTAATGGGTCAGGAAGGGTAAACAAACATAATTTTGGCCTAATTTGTTATATAATTTTACTACATTACAAATCATTGACATTTAATTTGTGAATAAATTTTGGACTTTACAATTTAATTAGATACGTTAGGCATTAAAATATCATTTCATTTCAAACTGATTCATTATCTTGTTCGTTTAAAGATATTGATGAATGTCAGAGTTCACCGTGCCAGAATGGAGCCACATGTCGTGATTGGGTTAACTCTTTCTCGTGTGATTGTCCACCTAGATTGTACGGCATTTACTGTGAAACAGGTATAACAAATGTCCATCGTGTGCAGTTTGTATATGAAGATCATTACATTTTATAGAATAATTCACGAATTTGTTCCATAGATAAGACAACACATGCATATGCGATTATTAAATTTAAAGCATCACTTTGTTTCAGTAAATAATAAAAATGATTTAAGATCTAACAAAATTATAATTACTCTCGTAACAGTTTAGAGACAAAACATATTGCTAAATCTAGTAAACAGATCTCATAAAAGTTAAGTATTCTTTCAGGGATATGTCAGCCATCAGTAGCCGATCTTGTATTTGTGCTCGACTCGTCGGCAAGCCAAACAAAAGAAGAATTTGGAAAACAACTAGAATTTATCAATAAGTTTATTGACAGAATTGTCATTGGAGAGAGAAATCTACAAGTGGCTGTTGTCACATATTCTTTTGAAGCAGTAACCGAGATTCATTAGGACATTATTACTGATAAATATCACATTAAAAGATTGCGATCAGACAAATAAAAAAACAGACCAGGGCAACGTTTTACAGGACCAAATGGGCTTGAAAAAAGCAAAAGAGGTTTTTGACAATACTTCAAGGTTGAGACCATTTGGTCATGTCGCAAAACGTTACGCTTTTGTCTTGACCGATGGTATGTCCACTAATAGAAGGGCTACTGCTGAAGCGGCTAGGAATTTGAAAACAACAATAGACCACGTTTTAGCTATCGGTATTTATATAACATTAGAATTGTAAAAAATATGTGACTTTATGCTTTATACATCTCAACAGCAGGTGCCAAGTGCTGTGTGGCACATATTTGCCCGATACTTCATTTAGGTGTTGTCATGTTTTTTTCCTTGCCCTTCGGGATCCTAGATTCTAGCACTCAAGGGTTGAAAATTAAGTACTGCTCAATTTGGTGTGGTGTGTGATGGCTTTTGCACTTTTTCATTATCCATCACGTAAAGAATCGGTCAAACCAAGCCTGCAGTTTTCATGTAATTTTGTTGTGATAAATTCTTCCGAAGTATCACCCATTCTTCAGATCGTTATGCGTTCACGATATTTTGTTGTATTAACTTAGTAGTTTTGATAAATTACAAATAAAGTAAAAGTTTTATTTAAATGTGAGCACAATCATTGACCATGAACATGCAATACATTTTCTTTAGATTTCAAAACTATCTTAACCATAATTCATTAGTTACCTATAAATTCAAAATAATTGTGAAAGAGGCCAAATGTATGCTGAAGTAAACGGTTTTTAATAAGATGTGTTTCACAGTTATGGTGACATTTTCAAATATTTTTTTCAGGAATAGGCAAGGAAGTATCTCATGAGGAATTGATAAATATAGCATCGACGGAATATACTGGACGTAAGTTTGTTTATTCTGTGCAAAACTTTGATGCGTTGTACACCGTTGTGAAAGAACTGGTCCACCTAACATGTGACGGTAAGTAAAATCCACATATATATTAATGTAAATGCTAAATGAACATATTTGGCGTTGTTATATTTCTATTGGTCAAATCTTTTGATTTTCATATTCCAACTTCCATAAAACATTTATTTTAAGTAACCAATAAATCGTTTGACTCCAAACTGTATATTTCAGAATGCTCTTGGATGACATCATCGGACATTGTTTTCTTATTAGACATGTCCGCCAAAATGTCGGCTAATGATTTTCAAACTGGTTTAAACGCAATAACATATCTTACTGACAAGACATCACAAATGGAAACTGAAAAAAACACCGTGAGAATTGCTTTAGTAACATATGGTGTGGAAGCCGATGCTCAGGTTTACAGAGGTTTAAATGATGAAGAAACAAAACAAGACTTCCTATTCTCGATTCAAAGGCTTGTACAGTCCGATGGATATTGTCTATCGGAATCAAATTCATGTGATAAATCAAAGCTGCTTGAAGCCTTAAACTACACTGACAAACATATTTTTAATACAACCAGAGAATCTGGAAGTAGAGAAATAGTTATTGTTTTATCCGATGGTCATGACCACGTCACTGATGAGATGAGAGCTGCACTGGACAGTATGGTTGAAAAGGGCAGGTCAATATATTCCATCGCTTTAGGAGAAGGTGCGGACATAAGTAATCTACAGAATATTGTTGGTGACCCCGCACTGGTTTTCTCAGTCTACGATGATTCAACTATTAAAACATTAGATGCTCTAACTACAGAGTTCTTTTTCAACTCTTGTGAACTTTCAAACGACTTTCTTGGTGGTAATAATTAGAAAGATATGACATCAAAATGTATCTTTGACATAAATCTTGTGTCTTGGAGTTCTTTAAAAAATCATTTAGAAATTTACTTTAGATATATTTGATTAAGCGACGCTTAAATGTAGTTTTGTACTGTGTTATTACATTACATTATAGATAGTAGTTTTTAATCTCTAATTGGCTATGATTGAAATTGCAATGTCTTACCAGCATAATTGTCTTTGTGCTCTTCAAACTTCGATTTATTATGCTTGAACAAGCTGCTTTTGGGTCTAGATTTTTGGCCGGGACATCTATAAACTTGTAACCAACATGTTACAGAAATTGATTTTGTGATTTATATTTGGATTTATGAGTTATTTTGAATTGAAAAAGTATGAAAATAACGAATATTGGAAATATTGGATATACTGTGTAATCATATCAATTGTGTTGGTGAACACCAAATCACCTGAAGTCATGGCTAATCCATGTACAATGACAGTGAGACAGTACAATTGAAAAATTATGGTATTTTGAAATATAGAGGTAAACGAGCTGGCCAGCCAAGGATTATACATAACGGTGGTGTTCATTTGGCAAACTTAGTTCAAATTAAACTTGATCACACATACATACAAAATGTCCATAGACAGAGAAAAATGAAACGTGCCACAGTTAATACAAGATCTATACGGAATAAATCAGCAGATCTTCTCCAGCATATTCTTCAAGAGAATATTGACTTTTGTTTAATAACGGAAACTTGGCTACAGACTGATGGTGATGATGTTGTTAGGGATGAACTGGCTCAGGAAGGGTTCTGCTTTGATGATGTACCCAGGCCTGATCGAAGTGGTGGAGGAATAGGCCTTCTATACAGAGATAACCTGAAAGTGTCAAGCCTACCCAGCAAATCGTATCAATCATTTGAATGTGCTGAATGGCAAATATGTATCCAAACATTCATACTTAGAATCGTTGGCATTTATAGACCGCCATATTCTGCAAAACACCCGGTCACTCAAGCTACATTCATGACTGAATTCACTGAATATTTAGATCCATTTTCATCTCAATCTAGATCCATGGTTATTCTTGGGGACTTCAATATTTATATGGACATGCAATCAGACTGCTACACCAAGCAATTCCAACAATGTTTGAAATCATATGGACTTGTTCAGCATGTGAATACTCCAACTCATTCTAGTGGGCATATTATTGACCTGATCATCACAAAAAAGGAAGACAAACTTGCTAGTGTAACCATTCTTCAGTCTGACTATTACATCTCTGATCACTGTTTTGTCAGTTGTAATATTCAACAATTCTGCCCCCCTTTGGTTACAAAAAAACATCATATCACGTAACTGGAAATGTGTGTCGAATAACTTGTTAGAAGCCGATCTTGAAGAGTTAAACAGTTTGGCAGAGAAATCATCTACCGTGAATGAACTTGTGTCTGATTTCACAAAGACTGCATCTGATATAATTTGTAAACATGCCCCATTGAAAGAAAGATCAATTACTGTTAAACCCAAACGTCCCTGGTACTCTGGATATCTTAAGCAATTAAAACAGTACAAAAGATCAATAAAGAAAATATACTTAAAGGACAGGTCAGATCTCACAAAAATAGTGTACAATAATGTAAGAAACTCCTATACTGTGGCAATAGCATCAGCAAAGGATGGGTTCTATCAGAGTAGAATTGGTGAGGCTGAAGGGAATGTGAAGAAGTTATATAGCGTGACCTCAGACTTGCTTGGGCGTTCGAAGGAATAACCCACTTCCACCTCACACCAGTCAGACGGCACTTGCAAACGATTTCTTGCGTTACTTTAGTGACACAATCCTTAGACTTCGTGATGATCTGGATAACATAAACACAGAAACATCATCTTCAGTGATTGATAGTATTATGGCATCTGATGTACCATCAAAAGAAAATATCATGAACAAATTTATACCACTAAATGAAAAAATTCATAACCAAACTTTTGAGTGAATCAAAGTCAACAACATGTGAGTTGGACGTTATGCCAACACCAAAGCTGAAAGAAAATCTTCATTTGCTTGCACCTTTTGTGACAGAAATTGTGAATCGGTCATTGTCTTCTGGTGTTTTTCCAGAGACGTGGAAGAGCGCTGTTATCAAGCCCCTTTTTGAAAAAGAAAGGCCTTCCCTTAGAATTGAAAAACTATCGGCCTGTGTCAAACCTGCCATTCTTGTCGAAAATTCTTGAAAAAGCTGCAATGAACCAAATTTCAAGCCACATTGAGTCCAACAATTTGTTACCATCTTACCAAAGTGCATACCGTAAATTTCACAGTGTTGAGTCTGCTATGATGAAAATGTACAGTGATCTGCTAGAAACAGCTGATAGCCGCCATGTGACAATAGTTGAAATGGTTGATTTAAGCGCCGCCTTCGATATTATCGATATACCAATAACACTTGAAATCCTACAGAAATACTTTGCCATACAGGGTATTCCATTAAAGTGGATCGAATCTTATTTAACCAACAGAGATATGAAAGTTGTCATTGAACAGTCCTCATCGGATACTGAACCACTGAGATATTTACTCTCTATATAGCTGCCCTCTATATAGACTGTGTTTAGTGTTGCAAATGGCACCGCCCCATTGTATCTTCGTAAAATTGTTCACGCAATGCCAAAGTCAGTACAGGAAAAGACTGAGATCCTCATCATCTAGCAACACTCAGTTTGATATACCATCAACAAATTCAAAACTTGCTGATAGATCTTTGGCTATTGCGGGACCTAAATGGTGGAATTCATTGCCAGACTATCTTAAGGACATTACCAATGAAAATCAGTTTAAGGCCAAACTTAAAACATACTTGTTTGGACTGTTTTTCAGCTAGGGTTGTAGATTGGCTGTGCCATCGGGACTGGGTTTGGGAGTGTCTGGATCAAGCATATGTGTATATAGTCTTAATACTGTACAGCGCAATCGAATAGTTAATACATTTTTGCGCTATATAAATGTCTTGTATTTGTATTTATTATTTATGCGTTATTATACCAAGTTTGTCAAATAATTGGTATCACAAAAATGTTATTTAAATTGTGTCATCAAAAAGTAATAAAACAATAGACTTACTCCGGAATAAATAATATTTTGGAATTTCCAAGCTAATCCGGGGGTACAAACAAACGTTTACAGTTACAGCCTCAAAATGTGCAATAGCTTGACTTATCTATTGTGACCGGCTACAACGATAAAAGTTTGTTTGTACCGGCGGCTTAGCATTTGCCGAGTTCCGGATTACATCTATTGTGAAGTATGTGTAAAACAAAACAATGGTTTGATTAGTTTATCCATATCACTAAATAAATAACAAAATCTATATTAATGTCAATATATGATGCTTTGTTTGCTTGGTATATAAGTGTCTCCAAACAATTGATGTTTGTGTTACATATATTGTTTTGCTGGGTATTTTCTAAAAGTCGTGGAGAAACAAAAAAAGAAAATGGATAAGATAACGTCTCGTATTGTAATAAATTACAATTCATATATCATACAGAGAAATCCGTAAACTTAAAACAAAATTTCATATGCCATTCCTTTAGGTTTCAAATTTACACAGAAGATAATAAATAAAGTCACATGCGAATAATAAAGTCGTATGTATAGACTTTATTATTTTACCACTGTTTTGGGAGCCGTTATCAGTATTAAAAAAAAGTTACATTAAGATTTTGAAAAATTCCAGCTTTTAATAAAAGTATTTTTTAAAAGTTTTAAGAGTTTTTAGGGTTTCGGTTTTAAAATTTGTTTTGTCCCAATTTAAAGGGGGGACCCCAAATTTTTTTGTGCTCACTAAACTTGAAAATGTATTTTGTAATTTTACAGGCGGGGTAGATTCCCCCCAATCGGGACTTGCATTGTTTTTTTACTGATCGTTTTGGCCCCTTTCCCCCCAACCTTTAAAACCGTTGTCATAGACAATTTGTTTTGACTTAAAAAGCCATTATTTTATTTACATACATCAAGATAAGCCAAATGTTAGACTATAACTGTAGTCAGTGAATTAAGAAAAGCATGTTTTTAACTTTATTGACAGTAAAGCTACTTGTTGTTGCTTTCCGTAGATATAGACATGTTAAAATCAAGATAATAGTTTATTTTACAGGCTGTGAGCTTTCAAGATTATTAGTTCAGGGGTTCAGATTCCAAAGACATAGGTTCAGCTTCCAAAGACATAAAGTGTTATATTTGTATTGAAGTGTATTAAAAGATATTGAAACAATGCGAAGGCCTTCTTCCTATTTCAGTGTTGCTGTTTATTTCTATCCCAGGCTAAAGGTCTTATAACCATCATTAGGTGATAAATGCTTTATTTTCGCTTAAGCGAAGCGAATTAGAAAAAAAAACCTTTACAATGCATGCGTATGAATAATTGTATTGATTCCAGTACATATCAGCTGATTAACAGTAAAAAGTATTCCGTCATCTCTGTGTTTACTTTAGAACGACCGTTATCTATATGACTTTAAAAATGATAAAATTTCTTTATGTCATACCATTTAATATAGTAAAATTATATGAAATCTTGCGCTTAAATAGTATTAATGTATGATAAAGTTATAGGTCAATCCATATCCGGCTGAATTTGTCTGATATGTATGACCTGCTTTAAAATCAGAACTTTTAATAAGTAGTGAAAGTGAGGGGGAAACTGTTCTAATTAGATTGGTCATACTGCAAGGACATTCATATTTGCCTCTCCCCGGGTCCCCAAATCTACAAATATATCGTTTTAATTTAAACACATTTTATTTATGCTCGACTGCGAAACAAGTTCTTGCAAGTTACATTAATCTCTTTCGAGTCCGCTTCCTGGAATTTACTTGTTTGTATTGGTGTCATATGAGGAGTAATGCTCGCCACCCGAGTAGGTTTCGACCTCATGATTTCTGGTCTGAGAGGCAGACAGCTTAACCAATAACCGTTCCCCTTAAACGTTTGACAAATGTTCCCTCCACACACACACCGGTAAGATTGTGAAGCCCAAGATTGAATATTATTTTGGCCAAATGCTAAATATGTGTTTAATGCAGTTTAAAGCTTTTGTTTTAATAGTGTTGCATTGATTGTTAGCTGATTTTATTTGTTAATGACTAATAACATACTTTGTTTTCAACTCAGAACACCTTTTCATTGGTTTGTTGATCTTTTTTTATTTAATTTTTATTTATAAGAAAGTTTGCTATTAACTTTAACCATGATTGTATGATTATTGTGCATAACTAAATAAATCAACATTGTTCTGGATAGTTTGAAGATAATTCATACTAAATTATCACATACCAAACGTGTCTATGAATTATGAACCTGGTAGAATAAGTTCAACTATGGTTATATATTTTGTAACATTTTGTGTGTCCAATATCTTTATTCTTAGGAAATGTCATACATGTATTAAATGATACCTTAATAATGGATTTAGGGCATGTATATAAGATGTTTAACAACTGAAGAAAGTAGTGCCGAACGTGCAATAACGTGTCTTAAAGGCAGTAAAATGTAACAAATTAGTATTTTGACTTCGTTACTAATTCACTGTAACAGTTATTATTTAAATTACCAACAGGGCAAACAAAACAAAGGTAAGCTCATCTATGTGGAATATGAGTACTTTTGAAAACTGATAAGATTCCAAAAATAAATGCTTTTCAACATATAAAAACCAAAATTCCTGGGGCATATAGGGACTTTAAGAAGATTCTCAAGATTCGCTAAGATATTTGAACAATTCGTCTACTTGAAGAAAAATGCTAATTAATGTGCTTCTTTGTCATACCTGTTTTCTATAGTTTAATCACCAAAAAAGTACGACTTAATAACATACAATGATATCAAAGAAATCACACAATCAGACAACGAAAATGATGTAGGACAATTATATACAAGAACATCGAAGGAAACACACAATAAGACAACGAAAATGGAAACATTTTACAGCTGTTCAACACGATTTTGCAATATAATGTAAGCTAATATAATGTTCGAGGACATTAAGCCTAGAGGACCTGTCTGATAGTATTGTCATCATGTAAGGTGTTGTAACACAATCTAAGATAACGATTTAAATAATACCTTCCTATGAAAACAAGAAAGCATTAATGGTCCTGAATTGCTCACCTGAAGAGCCGATATTATTTACCATATTATGAGTAACATTTGTCTCCAATGATAAAAGGAATATTTCCTGGCAATTCAATCTATTTGCAAGTTTGGTGACAATCCAATTCTATCATAGCCAAAGGTTTTTCGAGTTGACATCATAAGAAAAAAATGAAAAATGGTGGTCATTCTGTACCTCTTGACTCCTATATGTTGTCATTTACTCTCTATAACAGTTTTGTTGTTTGATTGAAATCAACAATAACAAATTTTGTTATAGCAAATTATGCTAATGTTATGGTCATTTAAGGTGCCACAACTCTTGTTTAATCTGGTTTGTTCAGGGAAAGAACAAACAATGTTTTGTTTAAGGTTGATTAAATTGTATGTAATAGAGTCAAGAATATAACTGTTGACATATAGACAATGCAAATCATTCTTGTCATTTTCCTTATCAATAGTAAAAGCCTGGAATGAGATCATATGGAAACAAGCAATTTAGGAAAGAATCGAGAACTATTTGTTATATTTATTTTTGGTAATTTTTGTTCAAAGTAAAAAGAATAAACAGCGTTCATGAAGAAAAACAGGAATTCCCGACGAATAAAGCGGACACAAATAAGTTCTATATTGACGAAGAGCGGTCACAGATAATTACTATGCTGACGGAAAGCGGTCACAGATGATTACTATGCTTATGAATAGAGCGGTCACAAAATAATAGTATGCTGACAAAGAGCGGTTACAGTTCATCACTATATTATGACGAACAAAGCGGTCACAGATGATTACTATGCTGGCGAATAAAGTGGTCACAGATGATTTCTATGGTGACAAAGAGCGGTTACAGATCATTACTATGCTGACGAACAAAGCAGCCATAGATGATTACTATGCCGACGAACAAAGCGGTCACAGATGATTACTATGGTGACAAAGTCACAGATGATTACTATGGTGACAAAGGGCGATTAAAGATCATTACTATGCTGACGAACAAAGCGGTAACAGACGATTACTATGCTGAAGAACAAAGCGGTCACTGATGATTACTATGCTGATGAATAAAGCGGGAACAGATGATTACTATGCTGATGAAGGAAGCGGTCACTGATGATTACTATGCTGATAAAGAAAGCGGTCACAGATTATAAATATGCTGATGAATTAAACGGTCACAGATGATTACCGTGCTGATGAATAAAGAGGTCACAGATGATTACTATGCTGTCGAACAAAGCGGTCGCAGATGATTACTATGCTAATGAATAAAGTGGTCACTGATGATTACTATGTTAATGAATAAAGCGGTCACATATGATTTCTATGACCACAAAGGGTGATCAGGTGAGATAAAATCAAAAGCACAGAAAAAGAAAAATGAGGTTAATATAAATTTGAAAATTTCATAGATAACGAATTGGTTCATCACATCCAAAGTAACAAAATGAAAACAATTTACGGCTTTATTTTGCTTGTTTCAGGTATGTGTATTTCATTTTGTTTCTTCGTTTTTTTGTTTTACAATGTTTTTGTTTCTTTAGATTAGTAATATTCTGAGTTAAATTTTAAAATTAAGATTTCTCTACTGCCTTGTTTAGTTTTGTTGTTGTTGTTGTTTTGCTGTTTTGCGTTCAATATGGTTTGCAATATCAAAGCAATTGTTATTTATCAGATGTTTTTATTATCTTATATTCAGTATGTTGCGTGTACGTTTATGCTGAAAGTTGCAACTCTATCCAAGATTGTGTGATAACACAATGCATACAGACAAGTATACATTCCCATATGTCGTGTGATAAACACCACTGCACGTGCAGAGAGGACGCCAGAGGTATGTCGTCTTTTACATATTTCATTTTTTTAAGATATCATTGTCATATTCGGGCATATTTGTTTGCTACATTTCCATTTCAAGAATTTTTGAAAATCTTTTGAATTTAAATTCTTAAGAATGACTTTCAATAACTGAAAGGAACATGGCATCGACTGACACTAAACCCATCCTAGCGTGAATAACTGCGTTCGGCCCCTACACTTCCGGTCCAGATTTTGTATTTTCTGATCATTTGACTTTCTTGTCTCTTGTCTATAAAAAATCATCTAGAAATAAATTTATTTTACAGGTGTGTTTTATTAATGTGAACAAAGTATAAAGTAATGACTGTAATTTACAGATAATAAATTTTTGTATCGAGCTCATTATTTCTTTAAAGATTCATTTTAAAAGATACTATATGATCTTTAGCTATAAGATAACCACATTACTTTGTTTTCTTCATTTATTTAATTTCTCTAATTAAGTTTTAGTGGACGGATGCTTGTATTTTATCTCCAGTACTGTCCATGAACCAGCTCAATCGAACTGAGCCTAAAACATTTTCAATTTTGCTTTTTGGAGTTCTTTAGGGATTTTATTTCTCTCTGTTTAAGTTTCTGTTCCTTGTTTTCTCGTTAATTCATCTCGGTCCCATATTTATGTTAAAGAAGAGGTTGAAATACTGTAGCAGTGTAGCGATTTTTATTGTTACTGGTGCTTGATTTTTTCTAAACCACAGACTTTGTGACATTCCTTACAAGGTGCCTGTACGTGGTTTGAAACAATCCACCAAAGTGCATATGATCCTCTCTACTTCCAGTAAAGCAGAAGTATGACTTTCAAAATATTGTTGTAAACATCGAGCAGAAAAAGAACAAATACAAATGCTGCTATATATAATTATATACTTTTCATGTCAAAATTATCTAAAACTTGTAATGTTAAAAAATCATTGTTATAAAACATGACAACTCGAGGTGAGGAAAATACATCTCCAAAACTACAAAAGATTGAAATACACAATGTAAAGAAAAACATAATCATCCCTGAAGAACTTTAAAAACGGTAACACTGAAAATGATGCAGGCTCGGTTTGATCGAGTCTGTTCATGGGCAGTACGGAGTGTGCCAGCTAACGTACACTGACCCCCCCCCCCTCCTTTCTACCTTCGGTTTAAACATTTTCAATTTAGAAATATTCGCAGATTGTCCCATTATGGCGGTGATAATATACCCTTTAATATGACACAGTAGTGCCATTCCTTGAAAAGCAAATACAAATGTTTAAGAATGTTTATAAATAGATAATGTTTAAATGTATAGATATACATGTTTAAATGTATAGATATACATGTATAGATAATCTAACGTTTAAATGTATAAACAATTTTAATATACAAAAAAATTGAAATGTATAAATATTCACAAAAATTTTAATGTATAAATATACACAAAATTTTAATGTATAAATATTCACAAAAATTTAAATGTATAAATATACACAAAAATTTTAATGTTTTAATGTACACAAAAAATTTAAATGTATAAATATTCACAAAAATTTAAATGTATAAATAAACACAAAAATTTAAATGTATAAATGTATTGATATACAGAAAAGTTTTGATGTATAGATATACACAAAAGTTTTAATAAATGTATAGATATACACAAAAGTTTTAATGTATAAATATACACAAACATAAATGTATAATTGTAAAGATATACACAGAATTTTTAATGTATAGATATAAACACATGTTTTAATGTATCGATATACACAATAGTTTAAATGTATAAATATATACTAAAACTTGAATATAAAATATGATAGAAATGTCTTATCTTTTAACTCTACTCGGTTACTTAGAGAGAAAATGTTTTAGATTTCTTTTTACAATTGACATCTTTTATAACCAAATATTAATAAAAATGGAAACAAATCTTATTTGTTGGTTTGTTTTAAGACTTTTTTTATATTTTTTTCAGCCTGTATTACACAGATAGACTGCGTTGCCAATGCCAGGTGTGTTGGAAGTTCAGGGCACCTAGAACGATTTCATTGTTTGGATGGCGCATGCCAGTGTATCTAAGAAATAAAGATTATTCATATAAACTCATTGGTTTTTGTATTGTCTTCACGTACGTGATTTGCGCATGGGCCGATCTGAATAGTTATTGCTTGTTCGGTTTTAGAAATACTAAAAGTTAATTAATTTGTTTTAAGCACTATGCTTTTACATGCGAGTACGTTTTTATTTTCTGTAGAAAAAAATCAAAGACACTAAGCTAGCTTACGGAAAGTCAGTAGTTCTCCTCGGGTGCCCGCGCAAGCATATAAGATAGTATGGCTACCTAACAGTAAAGTTGGAATATGATCGTTATAAGTATATAAATAATTAGTAAAATCAGTTATATTATACATATATCTTACAAAATAGAGAAAAAAAATCCCTAAAGAACGCCCAAAAGCGACAAAATTGAAAATGTTGCAGACTCGGTTTGATTGAGCCTGTTCATGGTCTATACTGAAAATTACAAATTACCATTCACGCCCGTAGCACTGGCCTAAGCAAAATTAAATATGAAAATGGTGAATTTTTGAACTTGAAAACATCTGCAAATGATTTCATAGGGTGGTTATCATAGAACCTTCAAGGTCACATTATATTGCCATTCCATGAAAAGCGGCGCACGGTCTCCAAGTAAATAAAAGCGTGTGCACTAAACGAGAAAACAATGGCCGGAACTAAACAAAATGGAATTGAGAAAGAGAATCAGAGGTTATAAAGCCTGAATGTAACAGACAATACGTCAAAAGGCACGTGTTTTATACTTTATTCATAAAGATTCATAGCACACGCTTACATTTACTTGTGGACCATACGTTGCTTTTCATGGACTGGCACGAAAATGTAGGATGTAAGGTACCATATTTGAGGTTACATTGTAATTAACAAGCAAAATGAGTAATAAAAAGGCTCGTATCTCAGCGAGTGGGATACAGTTTGTAAAACATCCGTACATTGTCTTTGCAAACAATGCTTGGTCAGGTATTAAATTTTCTTTCTAATATTCTTCATGAGTATAATATTTCTATATTGCCTGTATATTGATAAATATCTGAAAGAGCCGAGAAAGTGCAAGAAATACTCCTCGCAAAAACACGCGTAACAAATGCAAGTTAATGTGATCTTTCTTTAGCACACATCACTGTCGTTCATTTTAGTTTGTTTAACTGTTCACCTTCAAAATATTTCAAATATTTACAAAAACAATGATGACATTGACAATTATTCAACTCAATTGACGTTTAAATTTATATACTGAACATATGTCTGATACTAGTAGTATATATACTTGCTTTATAGTCTAGACAATAGACAAGTATCAGTCTACAACAATTCAAAGCAGTTGCTTTATGAGATGAGTAAACAAGATTCTGGTCCGATCTGGTCCGATCAATCGTCAAATAAAACAGCATTTGAGCCGCGCCATGACAAAACCAACATAATTGGTTTGCAACCAGCATGGATCGAGACCAGCCTGCGCTTCCGCGCAGTCTGATCAGGATCCATGTTGTTCGACCCTATAAAGGGTAGAGAAACTGATAATCCTGATCAGACTGCGCAGATGCGCAGGCTGGTCTGGATCCATGCTGGTCGCAAACCCATTGTGTTGGTTTTGTCATGGCGCGGCTCAGTTGTTAAAAGGAGTATTACAAGAAACTTGTCATTACTTCGAACATCCTGATTAAATAACTAAATTAAACACAAGAAATCGTTTGGAAAGTTTAGAAAACAGCGCATAGTGTTGAATTAAACCATGTTCATTGTATACCTTTTATCCTGTTATCGCAAGAAAGGTGCAAGTTGAAAATGTAGGCTTTCAATAAAGGAACAGTTTCACGTGTTTGTAATCACAAAATAGGGTTTTATTTGTTTGGGTCGTGAGACCAAACAAATAATGGTAGCGAAATGTGAGACCCTGATGTTATTATTTGCAAATACCGAAAGTAGTCCAAGCGGTTACTTCCCTTCATATGTACATGAACGCCGAAAAAATAAGGGGAGTTCACTGCGTAAAGATTGTCAAATGACAGGCTCATTAATTTTAGTAACAAAAAATAGTTCCTGATTGGTCATGGTGTTATTCTTATAGATATACAAGCTTATATTCAGCTCCATGATTATTTACTTCAGTGTTAACGTTCAAAAACAGGTTTACCGTGAACAAAATATATCGAAATGAATAAGGGTTACAAACTCTAATTTAGAATAATATGGTATTCTTCAGGCTTTAAGTGGTTTTTAAGGGGTTTTGTATACAAAATGGTGGATATGACGCAATTCTAATTCTTAACTGAATAGGGTTTCGACAAAAACATGTATTTTGCTTTTCGAGATAACGGTTGTTGTTGCTGTTTATAAATGGTTCAATAATCTTTAGTATGAGATCGGATCCATCATGACGATTTACATATTTTCATGTAGAAGATCAAAAGTATGGACCTTCACAAAATGTGTATTTTAAGGTGTCGGGTTTTGGACCTCTTTACCGCCAAAGCGATCTTAAACTTTTCGATCCAGTCCGGGAAGAGCTGACCACCGTGTCACGAATCAAGTGTCCATTTTACTGTAAATAAATTGATTTAAAGTTGTGTTAAATACATTGTATATATAATGTAATAATATTAGTGCTGCAAATTTGTTAAGCTTAGGAACACCTAACTGGTCCCCGATCATAAACAGGGGGTTTCATATACCAAAATGTTCGGTTGAGTCTCTAGATTACGAAATTGAATTTCATTTCCCCCGAAAGTGCTGGCGGACTAAGAAATTCAAGATGGCGTCCAAGATGGCCGCTAAAAATATGAAAATTATAATTTACTTTATATTACTTGAATTTTGGCAGTTAAAACTTAGCAATAAGTTCTTTTTTTTCGTTCTTGTATTAATTGTGTTCCTTAAATGCAGTTTTAATATGTATTTTAAGGTAATTATATTTTTTGATGATAAAAACAAAAAATAATTACGAAAAATATACGGAAAAAAATGTGATTTTAAAAATACTTGATACAATTTCTTATTTTTTTCTCTCTTTTTAATAAAAAATTAATTATAATGACTGGTTTTAAAGAAAACAACATGTTAAGCTCGACTTTTAAAAAATATATAATAAAAATAGATAAAATAAAAAAAAATAGTTAAAAGAATAGAGGTATTGTTACAGTCATGTCGGTATTGACGTTTCCGTCAGCAAACTTTAACTGTGATCATTACTTTTAATCTTCTTTATGTTTTGTCTTCATACTTGGCCACAACAACCTTGGGGCAAGATCTTTAAGTAGACAAGACTAAATTTGACCTTCATTCATAAATGACCTTGACCTCCAAGGTCAAATGTCTAAATTTTGCTTATTTTTTTCTGATTTTTGCTATTATAACTTTGTTATTTTCTAATGGATTGTCTTCAAACTTGAACATAATAATATTTTTAGGATAGACCTTCGAGTTAACCAGACAGACCTTAATCTTCACTCATAAATAACATTGACCTTGAAGTTCAAATAATAGAAAATTTATTTTTATTTATTTATTTTTTTCTGTGTGTGTGTGTGGGGGGGGGGTGGCTGTAACTGGCTATAACTTTGTTAATGATAAATGGATTCACTTCATATTATAACACAACATTCTTTAGGATATGACTTTCATGTATAAATTTAAATTGACCTTGGCTTTTTATGACATTGACCTTGAAGGTAAAATAAATGAATTTCCACTGATATTTGCTACAATTGGCTGTATCATGGTAATTAATTTATGGATTATCTTCATACATTGACAAAACAACACTTTGGACAAGACACACTATCCCAAAAAAATGTAATTAAATGAAATAAAAGGTGGAATTGACTTTGAACTTGAACTTTAAATAATCTTAACTGTGAAAGTAAAATTTTTAAATTGTCATAATTTTGTTATTTATGTACGGATTTCATTTATACACAACTTGTTACCAATATATATATTTAATAATTAAGAGTTGGCCTTGACCTTAAGTTGAAGATGACTGTTAATGTCAAATTAATGAAATTCTCTTGTTTCATTTTTGGTTTTTTAACTGGCTATAACTTTGTTATCTATAAATTGATAACCTTTATTTCCAGACATTTTAGGTCAGGACCTTTATGTATATTAAATTAAAATTTACTTTAACTCATGAATGACCTTGACCTTGAAGAAAATTTATTGAATATTAACAGATTATCAATTAATTGGCTGTAACTTGGTAATTATTAATCAATGGATTATTTCATACTTGGACAAAACAACCTTTTAGACAAGACCTTCTAAAAGGTTGAACTTACTTTAACCTTTAAATTACCTTGACCATCATGGTCAAAGTATTAAATTTTGGCGGTGGCTCTTGTTAAATTCAAAATCTAACATTAAAAATTTTCATTTAATTACATTTTTGGGATAGTGTGTATTTTTAAGTGGGGTATGGGGAATGATTAATTTATTTAAATTTCAAAATACTGCAAGTATCCTAATATAACCTTTTTTGACAACTTAAAAGACTTAAATTTATCTTAAATTTCAGAGTCATTGCTGTATAGACAATGCACTAATTGTGAAATATGAGAATATAAGTATAATTTCAATTTTAAAATGCTTTAAATTTAAACAGCAAATCTGTTTACACGTTTCTTATTTCTTTTCCCTTCTTCATGAACTTTTACACATATCTTTCTAACATATAAAGTAAGTAAATTTTAGAACCAATATTTAGTTTGTTTGTTTGATTGGGTTTTACGTCACATGTTATATGGCGATATCCAACTTTACTGTAAGATAAAGACCTCAGGTGCCCTTCCATGCATTATTTCAGGCACGAACGGGCACCTGAGTATAACCACCCACGCAAGCTGCGTAAGCTAGCTGGATAGCTTCCTCACATGAAAGAATCCAAAGTCCCTGTCCGGATTCGAACCCACAGCGGTGAGGAACAAAAATTTTGAAGGCCACGACCACTCGGCCACGGATGCCCCACCCGAATATTAAGATTTTAGCTTTTCTTTTCACATGTAATACACAAACTTGTCTATCAATATTTTTTACTGAATGAGTGGGATAGAAAATACTATCTTTTACGATGTTGCAAATTTATAAGTTTCGAAAATGCAATAAAATCAAAATTTTAATATGTTGAAATGATTAATAACTGTAATAAAATAGTAGAGGATGAATTGACATTAATTTCCATGAAAAATTAATTATTGAGGTTTACTATTTAAAATATGATAGAATATATTATATCTATGGAAGAAAGACCTGTTTGCTGTTCAGATCAGAATATCTGTCTCTCTGAAACCGCCCATGAGCTACCCAGCAACTCTGTGGACTTTGTTAGGTAACCTTAGGACGGATATTACAGTCCGAACTGCTGCATGTTACAGATATCATCATTCTGAAATGCACTTGCTGTGCTTACTTTTATATAACAATTGTTGGTCATTGTCGAAATATGAAAAATATAGTATTTATTTTAAATATAGATTTCGCTCTTTGAGCACAATGATTACTTATAGCAGACATGCATAAAGGGATGCAATTTTTTGTGGATTAAATTAAATTAATATCCATAGAGTTAAATCTTAAAGGCCCATTATGCCTCAGAAATGATTTCATTTTTATTTCTCTAAAAGCTTTTTAATGTTGGTGTTCTTTTATAGTATCTAAATAGTTACTCATTGGCTAATTCCCAAAACCATCTTTTTCATCTGTTGCTTTTTGGCAATAAGTACAGTTATAGTGTATTAGTATTTTGTATTGAAGTCAAAATACTACTTTGTTTACATTTTGCTACTTTTATGACAAATTATTTTACATTTAGTGCTACTTTCGTAGGATAACAAGTACCAAACATTCTCTAAAACCATTATTCCAACATTATAAAATTTATGTTTGCCCTTTCTAAAGAAGTAAAAAGATATTTGTTTCTGAGGCCTTTAATTAATGAGTAATGAAGGAAAACTATTGGTTACTGTATTTACCAGTTCGACTTTATTGAAAAGTTTCTAGTGATGCTTTTTTTTTGTTAATCTATTTTCCTAAAGTTTGCTTTATGTGAAATTATTTTACATCTACGTTTCTAAAATGTCTTCAGATCAGTTTTGTTCAACATGCAGGCTATAATTTATCTATTACTCCCCTGCCGCTTAGGGAAAGGGTTTGTTTGCAGGAATCTGTTTGCATAATATTCATGTCCGCTCTACTACGTTCAAGCTGCTAATAAGTATTAAAAAGAGGGCCATTATGGTCCTGTACTTGAGAAATATTACTGGAAAAGGTCACAATTCTGCGATTCAAAAGTTAGTAATAAGGCCACATTAGGTTGTCATTTTTTAAGAGGTCAAACATTTGTATTATGACCACTAAGCAATAATACATGCCAAATATCAAAGCCTTGGGCATTGTTATTTTACATAAAAAGCTTAAAATATGTTTTACATGTACTATGTAACTCTGCTAAAACTTAATGACCTTTATTAAGAGTCAGGACTTTGACTCCAAGTGCATGCCTGATGTTTCTTTCAAAAGGACTCTACAAAAATAATATAAACCATGGCTGTGGGGTCAAAATTAGCCATACCCTGGGGTCACTTAGTTTATATTGACTTGGATATAGGAAAATACATTTAAGTCTTAGTTATGAAATTATGAAACTACAATGCTACAGGCTTAGATAGATATTCATCATTGGGCATTCTACAAATATTCTTTTTTAAATCAGCTAGGGTAAAAAATGACAAACCCAATGTAACCTCATTACTGACTTTAAATCAACACTGAAAATTTTAAATTTGGACCTTTTCTGGTAGAATATATCAGGTGAGGGAGTCAGGCCCTCTTTGTTTTCCTATTTTTACATGGAAAATACTTATTTCATACAAGTGACAATATAACTGCATTTTGAAACATATTTGATAAAATGATGCAATGAAATTTCAAACATTAATTTCTTTAAATTTTGTTTATCTTCAAATATTGCAAATTCCCAACAGTATTAAATACATTTGCTATGTACCCCCATTACTTAAATGACATTGAATTAAAGTAGAACACGTTTTGGAAAGAAAAACAAATTCTCAATGTTTTATTTACTGATAAAATATGCCAGAAAGAGTTTATATGTATAAAATATTTTGAGGGAAAAGAAAGAAAGAAAGTGCAAAAATTGACAGTTAAAACATTAAGTCACAGGTTTTAAATTAAAAAAACATGTATTTTCCTCATATTTCACAACTAGGGCATTGTCTATTGTGCAATGACTCTGAAATATGTAATAAGGAGTAGATTCAAGTCTTTTAGACAGTCAATATAAAGTAATCTGAAGTATTTTTTAAATTTTAATAAAATTACCATTTTACCCCACCCACTTAAAAACACATTATCTTAAAAATTATACTAAAATGATAACTTTCATTGGCACATTTTGTTTGTAAAAAAGTTGTTTCCTGTAAATCAGTCATAAGGAAACAAATCATTATTGAATTGCAAGAAAAAAATAAAAAATGTAAAGCACATATTTAAAAAAAACAGCAATTTTTTAGAAATATTTAGCCTTAATTATCGGTTTTTATCATAAAAATTCTACTAACATTATAAATAGATACTAAAACTAAATTTAATAAATATATTTAATATCAAAATGTTTAAAAAACAACTTTTTTAAAAAGTTAATGCTTGCAAATTTAAGTAATAAATAATAAATGATTATTTTCATATTTTTGGCGGCCATCTTGGACGCCATCTTGGATTTCTTAGTCCGCCAGCATTTATGGCAAAAATGAAATCCTATTTCGTAATATAGGGACCCAACCGAACATTTTGGTATATGAAACCCCCTGTTTATGATCGGGGACCAGTTACTCCCCTAAATAAGCGAGTTATTTGAGTCTATTTGCAGCACTATATAGGCATCAAAACACGAAGACAAAATAACTGACAATCTTTAATTTCTTGTTTAAATAACACATAATGTTTTGTTTTATACTCTAATACATAAACAGGCACCATCCAAGCAGTGAAAGTGAGTTCTGTGCCCCTCCCTATCAAAACATCTCGCGTTCTGGTCACAGTCACCAACAGAAAGACACGCTGAAAATTATGAAGAAAAATTAACGTAATAACTAAATAGTCACTTGATAACGTAATAAATTAAGCTTTTTCATTCGAGATACGCTGTGTTCATTTAAAGGCATGAATTTGTTTCATTGAAGATGCTTTCATTACCGCAATAGGAAGACATCTGCGGATGTTTTTAAATTCGAAAAATTCAACATATACATGGCTAAATATTGAATTTTGCCTTCACTTATGATATCTGGCGTTGACTGTAACATGTATTTTCGTACTGTAGTATGTACTTTGCCAATAAAGTCAACAGGCCCAATCAAATCGAGCATGCAACAGTTCGGATGTTAAATATTAGCGATTCCGTACTTATCATTTTCAATCATGTTTATATTAAGAAACATCACATTTGCTTTCTTTTTGAATATTTCTTATCTTAAACATTCAAAACTTTATTTGCAGTACTGCTTGATTTATAGGTGATTAGCACATTGATTGGTCACTACCATCATCCACTCTATTACCCCCTAGTGTTCCTATACAATATAAACTGCTTTTTTTTGCATGTAACATGCCTTTTATCGATGTGCTAAGTCGTGACTGGTGCAGCAGACCCCCATTTTGTATGGAGAATTTTCATTGGCCTGAATTTCTAACACGACCAATGAAAAAATAGAGCTTCATTACCTTTAAGCTTAACATTTGATACGAAGATTTTGCAATTCGTTGAAGAAATGTAAGAGTTATGGGGTAAGCATTCATCAAAGCTTGTGTCATTTGGTTCTAACTTAGATCTAAAATGACCAACGTCAACAAAGTGAATGTCACTGATAAGTGATAACCTTTCGGAGACATTGTACTGAATAGAAGGTGAGACTGATCAAACTCATAAAATTGGTATTACATAGGTCTAGATCTACAAAGGAAATTTCCGTATCATTCATGTGTTATCTTTCTTGTTAAGACGTTTAGGTTGTAGACTTTAATTGTAACGAAATATTTATACAAGCAATACAATTGTCTAATTAAAACAAATCGTAGCACTCATACATCGACAGTTTTTATGAGTATAAGTTTGTACTTCTTTCATATTCCCTCACGCTTCATCATACAGACAAGGCAATAAAGTGCATTATAAAACGTATAAGTATGCATTGCATAAAAAAACGAATTCTTAAACGTGATATGACGTCAATTAACCAAATAATGACGTCAGGAAACATTACATCTACACTCAATGTAATTTAATTGGTTTTTTTTATTAATTTTCTCTTTTATAGAATGGAGAAAGATATTTATGTGTCTTGCATAATACAAGTTTTCTAGTATATGTATAATAATGCACGGTTTTTCCTTTCAAATGTATAGGTTTTCGTGATTATATAACTGCGCATTTAAACTCGAATCATGTATTTATTCTACAACAATGCACTCAAATTGATATGTATTTTCTAAGTGAAATGACTGTATCATAATTACTTACCCCTTGGGTCATTCGAGCACGTGCAATGTTTCTCGATACATTCGAGATGCACGTGATCTACTGAAGGCTTACATACTGTACCAACACAGTCTGTGATATTACTGCAGATTTCAGCATTAGTCCAACATATGTATACTAGATTAAAAAAATATTCGGAAAAATAAGCATGTCAATTAAATGATGCTACATTAGAATTCTATTCAGCATAGAAAAAAATGAAATCAAAGAAGTATCTATGTAAGCTTGTTTTCAATATTAAATATGATAACAAAATGATTTTATATTTGTGTAATTATAGGCTTAATGGCAAGACTATAATTTGTGCTAATATATCTGCGCATCTAAACTGGAACCGCACACTTTTATACGACATAAACCAAAGGTAACCTAATATTTATATATTTCTTAAACATTATTAACATTGTTTATTATTATGAATGTAATAAATATAAGACGAATTTTTAAACAAAAATAAATAAAATCAGACCTGTAAGTAATAAGACAAATGTCAATTTCATCTTGTTGATGTTTGCTTTCACTCGTGTACTTCACAAATTTTATTCTACTAAAGAAGGACATCCTTATCTACTTAAAGTATTCGTGACTGTTGTTATCTATTCACAAAATTTTATGTAATTGTATATGTATATGTTCTAAAATAAGGGTGATACACACGTATCTGTGAATATGTACAGTGCCCTACAAAAATCTAGAGACATTTATGAATATTCATGAAACTTGGTATAAAATTTATTTCATGTATTGAAAATATAATAAAATTCGTGAGATGTTCAATTTATTATGAAACAGTTTTAAAACCTGGTTTATTACTCACTTGGATGTGGTTTATTGCAACAGATGCAGGAATCCATAACAATAGTAAATCATTCTACACCTTTTTGGCCAAATTTCTAAAGTCCAGTTTTCAGCATGACTGCTCAAGTTTGCTCTTCTCTGAGAACCTTTTTAAGACCGGACACGGTATAAATCTCGCGTTTCTATAGCCTTCGTTTCAGAATACAGTACCCAAGATACCAAAGTCAATGGGAGCTGTCTGCATTTGGGCTTTTTTGGTATTCATCCTGCAGGTGTTATGTAATTCACTTTACGTTTGTTAAGAAAAATCATGGTTGGGCATTTTAGCGGTATGACTAGAGGCCGAGTCTTGATGGAATACCATATCATTCTTATTTCGAAGAAAAAGTCGTGGAACAGCTATTTTGAGAAATGGCTTTAAAACTTTGTCTACGTTATATTTTGCATTGCCTTTTACCCATTTATTGATAAAAAAGGGATGTCTTTTCGTAAAAACTGACAGCGGTCCGAACCATAAACCCAGGTGCAAATGCATCTCGTTTTACAAATTTCAGTTTGTTCAGGTCTGTCTCATTAGTTCGACAGTGCCAAGAGACATCCCTACACTTAGCTGCCATTTCTGTTTGTGTGGTTGATTTTATTACGAATTTTACGTACGACGACAGCAGTAGTTGATGTGCTGCAACGTTAAGTAAAAGAACCACTTTTATCTGTTTTGCGTATGTTATTTAGAATTCTTTACCATGTTGAATGCGATGCACATAAGGAGCAAAAACATTATGTCTCATCTGTTTAACTTGTTTTACAATGTTTCTGTAGTACATTATTCGCTTCAAAAGTCCTAAAATAATGCCCTTAACTAAATCATTTATTTTTGGTCTAACCATATTGAATTTTCAATTCAAATTAGATTGGTGTATGTATGGTACACTACTATACATGAATTAATCGCTTTGCACGAGTTTGCACGAGTTATTGTTAGCTATGAGATCTTATAGCGTGTTTTGATTGTGTTTAATAATAAACTGAACACCTCTCGTATATATATTTTTCATTTTATAATGTATTAGCGAGGAATAGTTTATATATACAAATCATAAGCTTAAGCACATTTACTTCTAAGAATAGATCTCTTTGTTCAACAAATTGTGACCATAATGTCATTTGAACACAAGTCTGATTTAACATCTTGTATAACCACCCCGAATAGCTAGAATAGCATCATTTCTCCTGAGAAAACTTCTTATAAGGTTTCAGCACCTAACGACATCCACCTCACTCCAGCATTTACTGACGCTAGGAGCAAATTCTTGCCTGTTGCGATACTGCTTGGACTAGTGTTGTGCCACAGATCTTCAATTGTGTGACTGAGGGGGAGGGGAGGAGTACAGTTCACCATTGGCAGTATGCCAGATTTTAATAGTCTTTGGTCTGTGACATGGTGCACCGGCATCTTGATAAAAGGACTCATCTCACAGACTTTGGAGTTTCTTTCACAGTTTTCAATATTCCAGTTCCACGGTAACACAATAGTATCCTTTACAGTGAAACTTGACAGTAGGCACCACACACTTGTGAGACTTTGCTTACCACCACCCCACATTACTTAGTCCATCTCTCCGAAACAAGTTGAATTTGCTTTCATCACTGGACATGACTGTAGACCAGTCCAGCCATGTCCCGTCAGCAAGAATTGCAGTAAATTTTCGTTGTTTTTTTGTTTTGTTTTTTTGTCGTTGTATACGGGTCATCGATGGTTTCTTGATACCTCGATGACTATTTCCTACGGCTTTCAGACTGCGCCGAACCATGGAGTTGCAAACACATCAGCTGCTTCTCTGGATCTTCTAAGGTCAGGTACAGTCAACCTTCATTGTTGTAGGCATTCCTTCATAACCAACCTGTCTTGTCTCTTTATAGAAGCTATGTTTCGACGAGAACTGGGTCTGTCCTGGTGATTTTTAGTGACTTCAAGTCGTTGGAAATCTTGTACCTGTTCACCTCAATTAGAAATAACAAAAAAAAGTGTGTAATCGAATCTTAAAATTAAATTGTATTACGTAAGATAATAGAAAAATGAATTTGAAACAACTAATGTAGGAACGTGTAAATAAGCAGCTTACCTTACAGGTTCCAGGATGTTGGCGATTTCAACTGCCGCGTTAAGTTACACATCGGAAGATATCACTTCAATTGCATAACATTGTTCAAAGTCAGACAATGTTTTATACACGCAAATTACTCAGTTTATCCAGGTTTACCAGAAATATGCAAGAATTAGTATTCTATAAGATTACTTTAACAATACATTGTATCTTCGAATGAATAGAACAAAACCTGGAACAAGTAAAGTGAAAATAAACAACATCTCCACACCAGGTCATTTGTGACATACAAAATATATAAAACATTGAAACGGAAACGGAGCGAAAATTATTGTACTCCACTTGCTCTCAATTAGGTTCTGAAATATCAGAATGTCTTTTAGATTTTGATTCAACACCTAGTAACATGTGTAACTGTTTAAAAAAAAAGAATTTAGAAGAGTCATATTAAAATTAAAAGTTGATCTTATACAGGACATAAAAGCTGAATTTGACCTAATTTTCCTCTGTTTAAAGTATTTGTTTTTTGTTGTTGTTTTTTTCAATCAATGTGAATTTACATTAAATATATTAATATATATCTTTTATCATATACATTGTATAAGTAAGAAACAATACTTGCGTGTACTTGATTATATATATTATATCTACTAACCTTGTTGCATTATTATGTAGCATGTCATAATTTCATAGCCCATGAAGTCTTATAATTTATAATTTACATAATTATGTTGTCCTTGTCATATGTGTATATATATATATATATATATATATATATATATATATATATATATATATATTATATATATATATATATATATATATATATATATATATATATATATATATTATATATATATATATATATTGTTGTTAGTAAACTTGTAAGGTGAAATAGCGGATGGATCCCCGACCCTATTTTACCCATGACGGGACAATAAACGAAGTTACCTGTTGGGCTTAAAAAAAAAAAATATTGTGTTAGAATTATAATATAATTATTAATTAATAAATGATAATATAAAAAAAAAGGATTATTAGAACACTTTTTCACCAGTTAACAGTGGTTTTAATTAAAAGTTATTAGACATGAATTACGTAATAGTACACTTCCTTTGATTATGTGGATTGGCAAAAACAGATGGACACGTGACCGGTCGTTTACAATAACCGGGACGTTTTAGTATAAAGACATTGTTAATATTGTACAATTATGATAATAAACGTAATTAAATAATTTTAACATATACCTTATCAATGTTTGGAATTAATTTTGTGAAGTGACATATAGTATTATGTGGGATGCATTTACTAAATGTGTTACGATAAATTGGATAAAAGTGTTTTTTTTCGCTATACCATACAGGAAAATTTCTTATTTTCTCATCATTTTATGAAATTACTTTAACATATATACGTGAGTGTTTGTCATCGCAGTCAAATTGGATAAATCTGAATACAACATGTTCATGAACATCTGTTACTACAGGTTTTGACCTTTTGTTTAAAATGATAAATTAATTGACTTTGATTTCATACTTTTTATATGACCTATTTCAAGAAGAACAAAGTAGACCTTATCTTTTTATTCTTTGATAATAAATAAATTTCCACATTTTTACAACAATTATCTCAATGATTTTCAAATCCAAAGTAGTCACAAAGGGAATTTTTAAATCCTCTTTTCCATATCTTGTCCACAAAGCTATAAAGCCATCTTTTTTCTTAGAGGTTTTTTAATTTTATTTTTTTTCTTTTTACCGTCATTTGACTCAGAACTGTCTATGAACTTCTTCTACATTTCTATGTAGGGCGATGATCTTTTGCCCTACGCAGATTGCACATGCGCGAGAAAATATTACATCCACCGGGTTTGAACCGCGTCGTATAAAGGGACTTTTCCAAAGGCCGTTTTTGTTATCGATGGTCAGGAAGCTGTTGCCTTGGCAGTCTTGTTGACGTCTTCATCACCACTGTACGAAGAACAGGCTACCGAAGATTCAGCATGAAAAAGACGTCCCCGATGAGACTACTATAGTGGACCGGCAAGGATGCTATATTCTCGGACATATGGTTTATTTCGGCGCCGAGTATAAACAAACTTAAAAACACACACACAGGATAGCTTAATGTGTTACAATCCAACCGATAAAGCTCTTCGGAGAGCTATATTCCTCGGTAGCGGCGTAACATCTCTGTCTCGCCTTCTAACGAATCGTTCAAGCTGTTGATTAACCCAAGAGAGTCTGTCCCTAATATAGGAAATTTTCTGAAGGTATGAATTGATCAATAAGTTCATTTCGTTTGTATAAGAAAGTTATCAGAGGTATTATGTGTCCCCTGAAGCTGATCTTCGTGGTAACTTTGACTAGTTTCTGGCTAGTCAAATGTCTAAGTTTTGAGTTTGAGCATCAAAATTTATTTAATACTAGAATATATTACACAAGAGTGGGATATTTTGTGTGAAAAGAAATCAGTAATATTGTTTTCTCTGATTGGTAAGTTTACCGTTTGACAGGTTTGTTGCAGCTGACGTTTCTGCAATGTTTTTATAGTAGGAAAGGTTTTGCTGTCCGAATTTGGGCTCAATGTATCCTAGTTCATGTTTTGTAGATTCTGATCACCCGCAATCCAGTTGTTTTGTACTTCTTTGGGACCTATTTTTCAATGATTTGACAAATGCCTCTTTACTAATAATGTCGTGTTCCCATCGGAGGGTACGTTACACTTACCACTTGCTGTCCATGAACAGGCTCAATTAAACCGAGCCTGCAACATTTTTCCTAAAAAACTTGTTAGCTCGAGTTAGACATCTTCACAGTCTCTGGGATTTCTTGTTCTCTGAAATGTATCTTAAGTATTTCCACCTCTTGTGTGAAACGCCGAGTTGAGAATCAAAACAGTTCATAAACTAATATTCTTGTTAACTTATAATTTGCACCTCTAGTGACTTTTAAATACGTTTTTGAATGTTTGAGGGAGACTAAACTTGGTATGGAACTTATTTAATTTTACAGACAGAGCATTTCTATACCTTTATTATGCCAAAAGTATGTTCTAAACTGTCATAAAGTAAGTCGTTAATGTTTTACATGGAACCATGACATACACATATGTCACTGTACATCCTAACAATTCCATGACCAAAACAAAAACGGGCAAATTTCTCCCTATAGCTGCATCCTCACATATTTTAAACCTTTACAGTCGGATGTCATTATGTCTCTAAATCAACAGGGTTGTTTTAAACATTTTGGTCATACAACTACGTGTGACGAGTAACAAATTGCCTTTATCATTTTACCCGTAGTTCATATCATTTATCGTTTTCATATTTGTAGGAAATTATTTTAATAATTCCTCAAGAGAGTTGCTATATTAAAATAAAACAAACATATAAGCAACACTGTATGTTTTCAAACGTTGGCTGGCTTTGTCGAATTTTTACTAATGATTTAGGCGACTAAAATATTTCAAATTCTTGAAAGACGATATGATAGATCTATACACTATATCATCAGCTATTTTAGAATAGTTTTTAGATTTCTGCTGAGAATACGTTATACCAAGTCTAACAGTTATTCAGTTGTTGTTGTTGTCATATCATAATTGTCCTCACCAACGCGTGCTTTGCGCATTGTCCTAACTAACGCGTAGTTTACGCATTGTTTTCTTGCATATCAGACAGAGTTATCTACTGTTTACACCGGTGCTAGAAAAGCCTGTCTGACACCCCCATGTAAGACGAGTCGCGTGCATTAAGGTGGCTGATTTTGGTACGCTTTAATGCATCGTGTTGTTGCTAGCGACAGCACGATAAAGCGCCCCAAAAGGCGCGTTGTTGGACTTATGTCTTGTCGTCTTGTCGCAAACGATGCACGCCAAACAGCTCGTTGTAATACGGTGTGTTGTCGCGATACCACATTGTCGCTCGGCTCAAATCGAAGGATTGGCTTATAAGCCAAGCGACAAGGTGACATCGCGACAACGCTCCGCACAACAACGCGCCGTTTGGAGGTACTTCGCTAGCGACAAGACGATAAGACGACAGTGAGACAACGCGCCTTTTAACGCGTTTCGCTAGCGACAAGGCGAAAAGGTGATAATGATATAGGTTGTGTTGTCGATAGCGACTATATATAAAAAACTTATAAATAACCAGTCTTTATTATAATGACGGGAATTTTTCAGTCGAGTGTTGCCCCCTTATAGTATTATAGAATCACAGTAGATAGAACACAAGTATTGAAGATTTTAAATTCAGTGTACAAACGTGTAGTTATGCCTCAGTCGGAGAGCATTTCTTGACACTGAAGGCTAGGTGGATTTTGGTAATTTTATACGCGATTTTATTTCCTTTCAATCTTTGTTGCAACAGACATACATTGATTTATTCAGAATTTCAGACATGCGTTTACTTTGAGAATATATGCGTTAGGTTCTTCTTTTTCACAAAAATATACAACTTATTAAACAACGAGCACATACCAAGAAAAGTTAATTAGTGTTTTGGATGTCATCTGTAATAGAGGCTGATTTTGTATCTTACCTGTGACTGTTCACATCATTTGGCGGCGTCTTTGATGTGCAGCATCAACATTTAACTTGTACAAACTAATGGTATGCAACACTAAGACATTCATCAAGAGCAAGAACTTGTGTATTATTTTGTAATTTTTGGCTTTCATTCATATCTGTCAATGGTTAATATTGAAAAGTTTAGGAAAGCTTTATCATGCTTTAGGACTTCTTCACATACATTAAAAGTAAAAACTGGTAGATTGCATAAACTTGAAGCAATTCCTTATAATGCCAGAAAATGTAACTTGCTCTAAATTAGAAGATGAATGTCATGTGTTATTACAATGTCCATTGTACAATGTTTTGAGAAAACAGCTTATGAATAACTTTTTTTTTGGAAAAGACCAACATCTCAATAAGACAATTTTATGAGAAAATTATCAATGTTTATCTTTAAAATGTTTGAATTAAGAACAAATGTTGAATACTTGTAAATTATAGTTGGAATTGATATCATTATGTGAAACTTGAGTGTCATTTACACCATGTTGTAATATTGTTATTCTGTTCATATTAAACCAAACTTAATCTCAATTATAGATGTTGAATATATGTTGTATATGCTTATAATGACATTTATACTGTATAATGTTCCTGTATGTATGTATGTATGTATGTATGTATGTACGTACGTAGTACGTACGTGCGTGCGTGCGTGCGTGCGTGTATGCTCATGGGTATATAGTCCGGCCACATGTATATTGTAATAAAATCTCAAATCTATAATAAGTTTCGTTTAACCGAGTTTACGTGATAGATCATTTAATTAGACCATTTAGTTTGGTAAATGTTTAGAAAAGTAAGATCTCTATGAATATGTATGTTTATGGTAAGACTCGAGCGGCAAGCAGGTCGGCCGGGTTCGATATCTAATTCTGTAATTAATTGACTCTAAAATTTGTTGCAACTGCATAGGTTAACCACGTTCATTTCGTGTGTGGATCACGTGAAACTTGTGAGCCCCATTCTAACCGAGTAAACGCTGTAAAAGAATAAAATATATTCTGTTCTTTGTAAATTTCTAAACATATAAAAAAAACTCCACACCAACATGTTTCAACCTGAAATGATTTGTCCATCCGTCATACAATAAATATATGTCAGACTGTAGTACAAGACAATGCATGGTTCAATGAACTTGGATGCTTTGTTAGGCCGCATGTAGCTCTCGACGAAAATAGCTCCCTAAAGAGCCTTAAATACACAGTGAAAATCACAAAATACAAGGAACCGCATATCATTTTAAACCCTAAACGAATTACCAGGAAATGTAAACATTTTCCTATAGAGTTATAATATTGAGGTTTAAGCCAACTGTTTGTGCTAATTGTTTTTGTTTTTTTAATTTGACTTACTATTATAAATTATACTTCGATATTAACCTTTTATTTTTTACTTAGCCAATCCGATGAACGGTTTTCAAAGCTATTTATAGATTATATAATAAATTGGGCGTATTGTTACGTGTTTGGTCATAGATTTGGACACTAACTCTCATTTCACGTGCTTTGTTCACTTTTCTGCGATATTACATAAACACGATGTTCACACGGATTAGCAGTACATTCATGAGCACCTTCTGTACATGTAGCAAGCTTTACGTGCATAAATCACTGATGAACAATTCACATACTTTGAACCTCGCAATAACTTTGAAAAAGTCGAATTGCACTGGAAATAAGACTTATCTGGATGAATATTCCATGCCTTAATTTGGTGGCAGAACTATGCCCAGTGTTCAAATATTTAAAGATTCAGCGTTTTCACCAACCACTAGAATATCGTCATAGTTACCGGAAGAAATAAATTAACAGAGGAGTGGGTTTAGTAACTTTAATTTCAACTAAAAATATACCAGTAGGTTCCTTAAAAGGAATAAAAGACAATACGCGCGAGTCTTAGACTCTTAAGCAATTACATTTTCCATCTAGGCAGTGGAACTTAGTTGTATGTCCGTCACGGTCAATACATGAAGCGTTAGCACTACAATCTGATACGGTGAGACATGCTGGAAAAAAAGAATACTTAATTTATGAATAGTGAAAAGAGATATTAAGCCTTAATAGCAAAAAAAGAAAATATATCTATGAATAGCGAAAAGAAATATTATAATGTACTGGAATGGCAAAAAGAAATTTTATGGTAGAAACGAGGAAAGAAGTATTATACTTGAATAGCAAGCTGAAACAGCAAAAAGAAAAAAAGAAATATTACTTTTGAAAAGCGGAAAGAAATGTTAGGTTTAAATGACACTGACGTAGTACACTGATAATGACATTAAAACGTTTAATGGTCGGCGGCGTTTCTTTAGGTTGGATCGGATAATGCCCGAAAAAAAACAGGATATTTTTAGACCTTGGTCAACTTACGTTTTTGATCTTGTGAACATGTGCAGTGTCTCTCTACACATTCAACGTGCACGTGTGTTGCTGTTGTTGAGCATGATGTACCCTTGCAGTCACCTACATTACTACATATTTCAGCTGCCACATAGCAGATGTACACTGGAAATGTAAACCATTGTTTCAATATTACAAACATATTGTTTTTGTGTGGATCTTGAATTATTTAAAAAAATATATATACCCGGAAATGCAGCATAAAATAAAGCATAGTTATTTATTTGTATGTTTTTTGTTGTTTTATTTTTTGGTTTTTTTTCTGCAAGTACTTTTAACGATTCCATTATTTTTTCAGGCAGTAACAGGATACTATTTAATGACGTAACGTATATTAAAACAGCGTCATATACGTACGTATCAACAAAGTTCATTATAATACTGCACGTTTGTAACGTCGCTTTTCATTGGATAATCGTGACGTTTATATAGATTTATATACACGGCTGCTGTCGATTTATGAAGAAATCTTACTTTTTTCCACTCCACAAAATGATGCTTGCTGTATTATAAATTCGTTATAAAGATTGATGACAGGTTTTATGTCCCTATATAAACGGCTGTTTGCAATATAATCCTCACCCAGCGGTTCGGGTTTTATTTACAAATAGCCGTTTATATAGGGCCATATAACCTGTCAACAATCATTATAACTAATACTGTATAGTGTAACTGACGTCAATTTCACGTCAATTAACTTGTATGAATTGAAAAAAACGAGTTATAAAAGCTTAAAGAAATGTATTAAAAATTAGGATTTTGGAAATGAAAAGTCTCATACCTGTTACCGCGGCAATAACTGCAAATTTTATCATAGTGAAACTTTCTACAAGATCTGTCTTTTTTGAAAATGTATACAAAACTGTAAAGACTGGTTTTATCTGTAATATAAGGGAATCTCGTGTGACAGCTTATCTCACCGGATCAGATCGTGTTCACATTTCTCTATTTTTGTTAATTAAAGTCACTTAACTGTGCTATTTAGATAAGGTAATCTATATATATTCTCCAATACATCCGATTTATAGAGGACTTTTATATACAATTACATTTGCTATATTTGTAAATAGAAAGCATGTTCTTAAAATTATTCGAGCACGATTCTAATTTTTGGACGCATTTTATGATATATATCGTGACCAATTTGTTGTTGATCAATTCGTTGTTCAATTGCTTAACCACACGGAATATATTACGTAAACACACGAAGTATCTGCCGTAAACACGCGAAATGTTCAAAATCTATCTTTACTCTAAATATAGCACGTTTGGTTCTACTGTGAAAATGCCAGCTTTAAAAAAAAGTGTTTGAAATAATTTTTGTCCAATAGGATTGCAGTATTTCAACTGAGTCGTTACACATTAACTTTGGTAAATTGGCATTAATCAGTCTAGTAAATCGACTTTTTATAAAAAATGATTTAAAACAAGCTGGTTAAAATTGATTAGTACGTATTTACAAAATTAACTTGGTCGCGCCGAGCTTGTACCGATTTAATTTTGTATATACGTACTATTAAACTTTAACCTATATATAATTTGCTTTTATAGAAACTATTTCATAAAATGTCGTTGGTTATTTAAAGTCGCTAGGAGGTTTTTAATTGTTTTCTTGCGATATAAAAGTATGTGATCATTTTTATGGTAAGTAGAGAAAATGGGAAAAAAATAAAACGGGACTACTTTAGGCTTACTCTGTAAAATCCAAAATGGCTTTAAAATATTTATGAATAAGTGTTCCCTTAAGGAAGAAACTTTATACTCGCTGCTCAGTACTGGTAACTTGATTCTTGAAATGGAGACGGGAGTGTCTATACTCTTATACCGAATTAAAATAAGTTCTGTATAAAGTATAAACTAAGTATACAAAAGAAAGAAAGAAGAAAGAAAGAAAGAAAGAAAGAAAGAAGGAAATTTGATAATTTTTTTGCTTGAAAAAGAAGTTGTAATAAATTCTTCATTAGCATTTAGAATGAATCAGCGACAAAAATGGCAGATATCTTTGATCGGATTCCTGGACGCTTATGACATAAGGCTTTAAGTGAAATAATCTCCATCCGCATGATTGAAGCTGATTCTCTAGCTAAGTACACTATTTTGGACTGTCGGATTTTTGTTAATAAAGAATTTTTGATTTTCCGCATTAAACAGCTATCATATTGCATAATGCTAAACTACCGCGTTTTCTTCACTTTCAAAGTAGCCGCTTAATAAAACCAAACAAAACATAACAAACTTCTTCCCCCAGCATCTGTTTGGTAAGAACCGAATTACAGTACTTGGTAAGAACCGAATAACAGTATATGAAGAAATTATATTATAAACTACTTATTCTTTTATACGTGGTGGTTCTTTTCATTAGCCTTTATTAAATTAAGATAAATATTGATAAGACTCATGGGTGGACACCCCTTATTGAACCTCATTACGCAAATAAACGCTATTTTTAATGTGTAACTTTATCAACAGCAAAAAAACTTGTAGGAACTTTTAGGAAATAACACATTTTTTATCACCAGAATCCAAAATGTCCTCATGCGATGGGAGGAGACACCCTCTCTGAAATCAACCCCTCCACAGCTATAAGTTGCTGTACCAATGTCCGAAACAATTGACGTTCCTGATGTATCCGCACGTTTAAAGCATTTTAGAGGTTTAGTGTGATTATGGAAAAGACGCTGTACGCGCAGTATAGTATTCAAGTTCGTATATGTACTCGAATACGTAAATAATTTTAAACAGTTTTCCAGCCTTTCTTAATAACTGGAAGTGTCTATCTGAAGTACCTTTTAGAAATAACGGAAGTTTCTATCTGATATACTTCAAACACCCTTTATTGTACCTTTCATTTGAAATAATGGAAATGCCTTTCGGAAATATCAAAATTAGTTGATAACTTTTGTTTTCTTTTATTTATTTTTGTTAGGTTTTGCATCGCACCAACACAATAAACCTCAGGAGTCCCTCTGTGCATTATTTCAGACACAAACAGGCACCTGAGTAGAACCATGTGAGCTAGCTGGATAGATAACTGTTATCAAAAGTCCCTGGCGGGACTCGAACCCACAAAGGCGAGGGGCGAATGGTTTGAAATCAACGACCATAACCACACCAATAACGCTTAATTTTTACGTTTACATTGAACTTGATGAACACACCGACCGGATTGATGAAGTACTTTGAAAACATGGCATTACGCTGCATGTCGATCTCGTATTCAGGTGACAGTGTATTGACACATGAGAAACTTCACGCTTTGACGATGGAGATTCTGATTAATTTTTTCCCAAATTCTATTTTGACAGGGTCTTTCTGTCTGGAAGACCCTCTTTCTATCTGAAAGACCCTGATTTTGACATGCCGAATGACCCGACTGTCTAAAGGAACTTGAAAATGAACTTGATCACCCTGGACTCTGTTATATTGAGCTAATAAAACACAACAACAAAACTTTTCTTCGTTCTTTCTTCTTTTTTTATATCAAAAAATCATTCAAACAAACAAACAACCAACTCTTATAGTAAATAAATGTTAATAAATGTATTTGTAACTCATTTTCACCACAAAATTTAAAGACAAGTCAGTTTCGTGTCGCATAAAAAATACAGAACAATCATTTAAAGGGTATGATAATAAACATCTTTTATGTGATTTTATAAATTTCATTTACCCAATTCGCAGGCTAAGTTTGTAAAATGCCCGGCCTTTTATCTCAAATGATTAAGAAATGAGCCGCATTATGACAAAACCAACATAGTGGGTTTGCGACCAGCATGGATCCAGACCAGCCTGCGCATCCGCGCAGTCTGATCAGGATCCATGCTGTTCGCTATCAGTTTCTGGACTTGTAAAAGGGTTGGTAAGCGAATAGCATGAATCCTGATCAGACTGCGCGGATGTGCAGGCTGGTCTGGATCCGTGCTGGTCGCAAACGCATTACGTTGATTTTGTCGTAACACGGCTCAAATACAGAAACAAAAAGAAGCAGATTAAGATTATGAATCAATTAAACTAGAATTTGCATTTTGCTAATACATTATGAGCTACAAGATAATCATTACATCTTCTAACTTTGTAATTTCTATCATACCGAGACAGTTGGAAAAATAAATATTTCAAATTGAGTTCAAATGTGGTGTTTAGATAAACTACTTCACAGGGAACAACTGGATTCTATTTTTTCGTTCTGTTTTTTTTATACATCACGACTATAATCAAATTACACACAATTACATACACCTCAAAAAGGCAAAAATAAGATAAATAAAATATGTTTTAAAAAGTTATAACAAAGTAACATTAATCTTCAATTATTAATGTATCGTTCTGAAATATGCACTCAAACACGCATGCGCGCACACACACATTAACAACTGGACATGTGTCCATAGGACATTAGTATACAGTTTTCATTTGCCTTTCACAGTGGCATAATAAGTTTCACAAATCTATGACTGGGGAGACTCTAGTTATTGAATAGATCAGGATTTAATAAATCAACTGTCAATGTGACCTTGGATAATGTCCCTTGCAAGTTCAACGAACATGGATTGCTCTAGTTAATGTAAATGATAGGACAAGGATTATACACAGTGTGGCAGTGACCTTGACCTAATGACCTCATTATAATTATAAATAGGGGTCATTCACTGACCATAGGCAATGTACAAAACAAGTTATATAAACCGCCGCTTATTTCAAATCCAGTTATTGACAGTACAACCATAAGAAGACATACATATGTACGGAGGGATCCCATTATAATAGTAAACATATTAGTAGGAAACCTTAATGGTCGAGAACACGGATAAATTGAACAATTTGCATGCTCATGTCATAACTGGTAGTGTTTATAGTAAGCCATCGTCAACTTCCCGTAACTCCAGCTTGTGGAAAAGTGTGTAATTTTAATAATTTTAAATTTTGTAATATCTGCAGGACTGTGTTCATATGGCGGTTAATGAGGAACCCCGAGTCAACAAACAGTGTACAGTCCGCTTATTATAATAGCTATACTGACGTGATAATCACAATTTAACTCAGTAGCTTAAGTATTAACCCTCCCCGTTAGGTTAGTCTCAGCACAAATAACGTGTTTACTAGTTAATCAAAAGATGTTTACAAATGACGTCAAAAAATGTTTACGCCATCAAAGACGTTAAGATAAATATGAATAGGTAATAATAAGAAAATTTCAAATGTTTTTTTTATTTATTTATTTCAAGAGCAGGATTGCATTTATTTAAGAAATTAATACAAAGCAATTGAGTTAAAGGTTGTTTTCTCAAGCTGGCAGTCATTTTGTAATTACTGAATGGAGAATAGCTCTCTTGAATTATTTTCTTAAAACATATAATCACAGTCATCCTTTAACAGAAGTAACCCATATAGATACTACAAGCAAAATTTTAATTCATCATATATAAACACAAGTTACAACACTTGTTGATTTACAAATTAAACAAAATGTTTCATGAAACACTTTTAACCCTTACCATTGCTAAATACATGTAATAATGTACATAATTAATAAAATTGTCCTTCTTTGAGGGATTTTGACATCAAATTGCTAAAATCAAGGGATTCTTTTAAATGCTAAATTTAGGGTATTTTGTGTCTAAATGCTAAATAATGAGAGATTTTTGCCTTTCAAAATGTTATAATTGAGGGATTCTTAAAAATAGACAAAAATGAGGGAAATTTTGTTTCAAAATAAGAAATTAAGGGACTTTCATACAAAAATGTTAAAAATTGTGGGATTTTTAAAACAAAATGCAAAAAATTGAAATCTATGAAATTCTTACTGAATCTGTCTTAATTGATTAAAAGAATATGCAAAATATGTATGGGAAGCTACAATTCCAATAACAAGTAAAGTAAAGTTGATCCTTTCTTTAAAAAAAACTGCCAGTTTTTTTAATGACACTATAATTATATTTATACATATATTTTGTCCTCCTATAGTGTGTAGAGTTTAAAACATAACATATCTACTTTAAGTGAAGTCAAAAGCATGTTTATTTTGTTTTAACAAATAGACTTTGCAGCAATTTTCAGTATTTTTAAATATCAAATTTGAGCATGGTATGTCTTTAAACTCCTATTATTTACAATTGTAATACATGTACATGTATATATTCTTTAAGAATAGAAAGATACACTATTTAATCATAGAAGTTAAAGATAATTATTTAAAGGCACATAATGCCTCAGAAATCCATATCAAATAAAATTTTTACAAACGTCAAAAATGTGTTTTATAATGTTTTAATAGTGGGTTCAGAGCAATTTGGATATTTAACAGCTTGAGAAAGTTGTGCTGAATGTGCAGTAATGTGTCATAAAGGTAGCAAAAATGTAAACAAAGTATTATTTTGACTTACATTACAAAAAAAACAAAAAAACAATCAATTTCAGTATAATTATACAAATTGCCACAAAAGATAGTTAATCTATTTGGCAAATGAGTATTTTTTTTGGAAACTATAACAAAACAAAATAACAAAAATTGACAGTTTTTGTGAAATAAAACTGATAGCATTCCTGAAGCATAATGGGCCTTTAACCATTTACTATTGTAACAACTATACTGTCATTCAATCACAATAAAAAAGAACAATAAAAACAGGTCACAATAGTTTTAAATTATATATTGTGAACATACACATTTTTTCATATTCATTGAAATAACTTGTAATTCCTCTTTTTTTTCCCCGACTCATTTTTGATATTCTTCCAGAATTCTTTTTTTCCCCTATTGTCTCCCCTTATGTAACCATTACAAATTGTTTTACACTAAATCTACTGAACTTGATCAATAGCTTTGCTCAGCATTGAATTGGGAACTGTTCATTTAAAGAATTCCAGGGATTTCAATATTGAATAACAAACTGACAGTATAGAAACTGCTGAGAATAAACAGATGTTTAAGCTAGCCTGGCTCTATATTGGTTGTAAAGGCTAATCACTTTTAGTTCCAGCAGGTTAAGTGTTTGTTGTTGTTGTTGTTATTCTGGTTGGGTTTTATGTCGCACTGACACAATAAAGGTCATAGGGCGACTTTCCAGCTATATTGGTGGAGAAAGACCTAAGGTGCCCCTCTGTGCATTTTTAGGCACAAACGGACAGCTGAGTAGAACAACCGATGTTCCGTAAAACAAGCTGGATAGTTTTCTCCCATGTATAATCTGACGACCCTTGTGTGGCTTCGAACTTACAGAGGTGAAAGGCAAGTGGTTTGTAGTCATTGACCTTAAGGTAGTCTTACTGTAATGCTTTCCCACCAAAAATTTTCTAACATCGGCCAATATTGTAAAATATCAATTCCAAAATGTTATTTTTCACTAGCTTAGGTTTTCAGAAATTTTTAGCCGTTTATAATCAGAATTTAATACAAAGCGATAAAGAATGAGGGCTTTTAAATAATCTTATGCCTAAGATTTTGAAAAAAATAGCATTCCAGAAATAACCGATTTGCTACGATATTGGCTGATGTTGGATTTTTTTTGGCGGGAAACCATTACATTAAGTCTACCTTAACCACTCAGCCATGAACACCCCTATGTTAAGTAAAGTAAACATTCTATTTTGGTAGCTATAGTTATTGTTCTTGTTATTTGGACATCACTGGCAGCAGTGTTAATGTACCATCATTATGTTGGCAAAATTTGAATTCAATTTGAATTCAATTTATTATTCATTTTCGCTCCTTATTTTAATATAAATCCAGAAGCTAATTCAATCCTATCTAATGAATTTATAAAATCCATTCAAATTACTTCCCCCTTACAAATTACTTCCCTTTATTAATAAAAACAATCCATAAAAAACCCATCTCATAAACTGATAAGGTTTCATTTTCCTCAGCAGATCTAGTTTAAATTGTCTAAATATACATCATATATAAAACGTTTTGAGTAATTCATTAATACAGCTATCAATAAATTTATAAAAATACATCTAAATCACTTCCCTTAAACCAAATCCAGAAAAATTTCACTTCCCTTATTCATAAAAAAAAATAAGATAAAAAAATTATGTTTTTATCCCAAAGGATGATTTAAACATTTCTTACTGATACAGTGTTAAAAAAACAAACATGTTAAATTTCATAGTTATGTTGCCATAGTAACATTGTATTTACAGAAATAATAAAAAAAATCAACAAACAATTCAAATAGCATGTCAGTGAAAATCTAAAAATCAAAAAGTATGCTTATACATGTATAATGTCGGCATAATTATATAAAGTTGTATTCACACAAGTTCATAAATCTATAGAAATATAGTAAATGATGAATCTGAAAATAAACACCACAAACAAGAGGGCCATGAAGGTCCTGGTTTGCTCACCTGAATTGTATAAAGACGATACAGTTCAAATATTTGCTGCCTATGACAGGAATTTTCTAATTGAACAAAAATTTTGCAGTCATCGTGTTTTAATTTGTACAGACTGCAAAGAACTTATCATTATTTGACTTTGTAAGACCTACTTTGAATTTATACACCTTCAAATTTTAGCAATCTGACAAAAACATTTCCACACAGGTGGCCATTATACTTTTGAATCAGGTTCGTAATTATCCTGATAATTATATTATCTCCAGAGCAACTGATGCAAAGTGGTCCACTGACAGTTACATCATTTAACAAAAGTAAGAAATTTATGTAAGCCATAGAACATGTTTATACATGTAGAGAAACATGGCCTTACACAGTATTAAATGGTGCTTTCTTACAGGTCCAAATTATTTGTTTGTTTGTTTCATTTTACGCCTTTTCCCAACAGTATTTCAGTCATATACTAGGCGGGTAGTTTCCTAACCATCATTCCTAGAGAGTTACACCAGTACTATACTACCTTCCTCCGCGCTAAACTACCAAAGCATCTCCTGGGGATCGAACCCACGCCAGAGAGGTAACTGGATTAGAAGTCATCGACTCTAACCCCTCAACCACAGAGGCGGTTACAGGTCCAAATTATTTGGACCATGCTAGAAAACAGACAACTACCAATAATGTACAATTTTAACACATGTTTTGGTCATATCTTGGCGGTCAAGCCATCTAACCGGATTTGCTTGATGACTGACCAGTAATTACCAATTTCTCCATACATGATAAACTACTAATCCCACATGATTTCTGAATCAGGTCTAAGAAAAAAATGGCCATCAGACTTGATGCACGAGATCAAATTTAGCTGAGAAATATTAGCTAGTGAGAGGAGGGAACGAATAATCTCTGTTCCCAAGTCAAGGGGAAGGTACACATCCATTACATGATTGTGTCAAAGTCAAACAATATAATAAAATTTATTTTAGTCAACTTTAAAAGAGGATTATCCCAGAAACATTCTAATGAAGTTTCGATAAAGTCAGGAAAAAAAGTTCTTTCAGAGAAAATGTTGTTGAACAGGTAAGTGTGAACAGACATTCAGACAAACAGCGGACAATGGTTGATCACAATAAATCACCATGATAACTCTGTGCTCTGGTGAACTAAAATGTTGAGCTAAAAAAGATATATACAAAGAGTCAGAAGATTGACAAAACATTGGACAATATTCAAAATATCAAAAAAAATACAGGCAAAAAATTTCATTAATATTGACACAAAAGTTTATCTCTATAACTATTGCACCATTAACGTTCACTCTCAACATTAAACAATGTACATAAATAGCACTTAAACAATTATAATAAAGTCATAGTAATAAAGAAAACAATAAAAGTGCATGTGATATGACTACAAAATTTAATACTCTTTAAAAAAAAATCTTTCTTTTTTTTAATTGAATTGTCCATTTAATGTAGGTCTATACCAATAGCCGGTGTGTAAAATTTCAGATAATTTCCTCACTCTGTTTATTTTATATGCAAAATTTATTTTTAATTAGATTGTGTAGGAAGCTATAAGCTGAAAGAAAGACTTTCGAATCCTTACACATTTTCCAGAATGATTATTCCAATTGTTAAAGAAAATGACCTTAATCTGGCTAAGAATAGCACAAAAATACTGTTTTCAGTTCATCTTGGAGTATATTTCTTAATTATCTTTTGCTAAGAGCTCCAGCTGATCTATGTAAAATTCAAATTTTAGGGGTTTTTTTAGGTTTTTGGACCTCGGTGGAGTTTTTTAAATTGTATATAGTTGTTTCTCAATAAAAAAAAGCCTACAGACAACATAATAAAGCCTTATCAACTTCCATGGACATTAAAAACTGGTCAAACTTAGACACTCCACTAAGACTTTTTTTTTAACAAGACAGGACTGGAAATAGTTTTTCGAGATTGTTATACCATCAGATGTGGGGCTTCACCAATAAAGTGTGTACAAAGTTTCGAATCATTCGCTCATTTTTCACAAAAATCATTTGTACTGTCTAAAATGAAAAGCGTTTAAACACTAAAAATCTTATAGCTAAAATCTGGCTAAGACTTGCACAAACTAACTATTGATTTTCAATTTAACTCTGAATATACAAATGTATTTCATTATCATCTTTTTTTCTGTTTTATGTGCCCCTGATGATCAATGCAAGATATTAAAATATTTTGTTTTTAAGACCTCAGTCAAGTTCCTTTAATGGCAAAGGTTTGTCACATTCATAAACATGCATTCAAAGAGTTACAATAAAAGTCATGTTATGCCCATACATTTGTTAAAATAATATCATTAGTTGAAATACAGTAAACTACAATTGATGAAATTTTTCTCAAAACATAGTTAATGAGAATAAGATTTTTTTTACATAAAAAAATCATAGTTTGTAGTTACATATAATTTATGTCACCAATTTGTTGATGTTGTAAGTTAATCAAAGACAATTAACCATTTGTGAGTCAATTTAAGACACCCAGAATTAAATTTAAAGATTGAAGTTAATTTAATCACCAGGTAATTCTTGTTTTTAGTTAATCAAAAACAACTATTAGTTGTTTTAATTTGATTTAACTCACCAATTTGTTGTTTTAAGTCATTCAAGGTCAACCATTTCTTGTTTTTTAAGACAAGTAGTAATTTTCACAACCATTATATGTATACAAGTAATAAGTAGCCAATTACATATGTTTATCAACAATAGTATACTTTAATATTGTTTGCCAATATTTACCCGAGACTCATTAACATTCGGGAGGTTTTTCATTAGTTTCTGTAATTTGTTATGATTTACACTTAGGACATTAATGATACTCATCAATAAAGATCATCAATAAATACTGCTTGATGACCAAGTTGAAAGAACAACAGGATTGTGACCATGTAGTTGAAAGTTCGAATCTTGGACAAACCTATTTTTGTAGTTTTCGTAACCTGATTTTTTATTTCTGTTACATTATAATTATAAAACACAAGTTAATAAATTGAGTGATTTATTTTCTAGCACATTTTTCAATTTCATCATTTTAATAAATGCATATTTTTTAATCTCATTAATTTCAATATGTAAAGCCTTGCAATGTGTGACTCGCATGCATAAAACAGTGGTTAAGTTTTGCATAATAAAAATATACAGGAAAACACAAAAATGTTTCATTTATCAATTTAAAACCCAATAAAAGTCTAACACCTTGTCACTGAGGCTAGAAAGACAAGTGATATGCTGGTAAATCTAAGTAATATATATATATGAGCCGCTTCACAACAAAACAAACGTAATGTGTTTGCGACCAGCATGGATTCAGACCAGCCTGCGCCTCCGCGCAGTCTGATCAGGATCCATGCGGTTCGCTATCAGTTTCTTTACTTGTAATAGTGTTTGTAAGCAAACAGCATGGGTCCTGATCAGACTGCGTGGATGCGCAGGCTGGTCTGGATCCATGCTGGTCGCAAACACAAAACGTTGGTTTTGTTGTGACGCAGCTCATATATATATATATATATACCATTGTACCATACATTAAAACCTGTATGGTTTACTTCGGAATCTGATAATTACCAACAAAAGGTCAATGAATATTCAAATGTCTAAGGTCAATATTGACCAAACAATAACAAATAATTTTGTTTCATGTTCAGACAAGGTAATTGTCAATTTTAATATTAATTTCATATACACAATCTATATCAGCGAAATAAACGACCTTACATACAATGTAAAATGATGAAACTTTATGCCTACATAGTAGTATAAAACCATCTATCTAATAAATGGAGAACGCATTTTCATTAAACAAACATGACTTTTTTTTGTTCATTTTTGTGTGTTTATTTGCTGCACCCATGATTTCAACACATTATATTTCAACCAAAGGAGACTTTGTACGAAAACACTTATTAAATAACAATAAATGTCTCGAGTTAAAAAGTGATTTTATGTATTTTTTTTTAACTTGAGAGATGATACCTATATAATTGTCCAATGTATGATACTTCGGTATGTTTTGTATTGACCTGAAATCTATTTTACAGCCAGTGTCAAATCTGTTTGCAAAAAATCAAAATGGCAAGAGTCAATACAACAAAAAGTTCACATCATAATCATTTGCAAATACTTTTATATCGCACACACAAAATCCGACACTGTCATCTCACATAGTGATCATACTAGCTTACAAAAAGAAAAAAAAATACCGAATACAAGTAAAACCAATTACATAACTTATATACTATATAATGCAAGTATAATCTACACTACACATAAAAAATTTTCAGCATAAAAAAAAACAAACTTAAAGCGATTAATTCCCTCACAATACTGGCTTTTAAAAAAAAAACAATTAAAAAAAACCCACCTTCATACATCATATTTATGGAATATTTACAGATGACAAGGGACCATAATAATGTCAAAAATGATAAGTTTGTAGCCAAATTCAAACTCAACATGAATTTCATAATGTTACACAACATGTATACCAAATATTATTGAAATTCATCAGAAATTTACAATCCATAAGCATCTTCTTTTTTTCCCCTAAACGATGTAAAGGGTCATAAATATGCCAAATATTTGAGATTTGTAGCTAAAACTTAAGTATATTTCTTGATATTACAACTGTGTAGCAAATATCTTTCAATTCCATCATTCATTTAAAGGATTTTTCATTCAGAAACCTCAAAAAGGTAACATTTGACATACTAAAAGACATACCAACCAGGTTTACTCATGCTAAGCCTCTTAACTTAATAGGGACATTTTCACTGACTCCCTCCCCCACAATACAATCATAAAAAGAAAACAAAGCTTCATAAAAAAAGCATAAAATAAATATAAATACCATTATAATAGTCAAACACCAGCAAATATATGCAAATTAATTAAAAATATCAAAACAAACATCACCAATTAACAAAAACAACAAATAACAAAGCCAATTTCAGCCCGTAGGACCACAACTCTTGTCAAAATACCATCTTAATTACCTCCCTTTATCAAATTAGTCACATTAATCTGACCTTTGAACTTGATCTCTTACATTTTCATGGAAAATGACTACATTGTAAAGATTTCTATGCTAATGGATGAATTAATTAAAATTTTCCCAGTGAGATATTTTCTATATCACTCACACTGTATATCATTCACAGTGAGAAATAGTTGTGTTTCATGCATTAGCATAAAATAAAAAGATTTTTTTTTCAGTAGTGAATACAACTCACTAAAATGAGAGATATTTTCTATATTTCATTCCCAAAACCAGCTTATATGATGGGTGTTTGAAAATTATTCAGAATAGATCCTCTATCCCTTTGTTTACAGAAAATATTTCGGTTTATGAAACCATATAAGCCTTGATAAAATGGTCACACAGGCAATACATTTATTTTAACATTAGGAATATAATATAAGCATTTTGAAAATGACAAATAAACCCATTACTAATTTCATAATTTGCCAAATTTATCTCAATCAATACTGACATAATGACTATATATAATTTCTCTTTTTTTCAAGATCATCAAAACAAAAAAATAAACAAACAGAAAATTTCATTCAAGTAAATAAGGTAAAGAACCTTTCTCCACTCTTATACATACATTGTATATAATTATATATTGCATATTTTCAAATTTTCAAGTAAGTTATCTTGAATGTTTTATTAGTCTTATATATTTCGGACAGGTTATATGTTCTTATAAATGGTTATATGACCCTTTATAAATTGACATATAACATTTTATAAATGGTCATAAAACCTGTTATAAATATTCATAAAACCTTTTATAAATGGTCATATAACCTATCCTGTCATAAATGGTCTTAAAACCTTTTATAAATGGTCATATAACCTGTCATAAAAAAACTTTGTAAAACACATTATAACACTGCCAAATTGTTTTCTTTGACTAAAATTATAAATTAACCTTTACCACACCACAAATCTCAAATGGACTAGTCCCTCTTTCAATCTGAGCAAAACCATTCATCATTTTTAGGTAAAATTAAAAAATGAGTACTGACTGTATAGGGGAACAGAGACCATAGTCAGATAGCATGGAAAAGCAGGCTGGTCATGGACTGCACTGGTCACATGGATGTTATTTAGTTTTCCGCCAGCCGGCTAGTGGTTAATTCAAATTTTTGCAGCTGTCATGTATATAATACAATACCAGTGATATTATCTTCTCAACGGTCCAATGAAAATCAGTTTTACAAAATGTGCAGTATTATAAATATTGCTTTAGAAACAAACATACACCCAATCTCTATATTTACTACTAAACCAAATACAAATAATCACCAAAATAACTGGTAATATTATTATCATTTGTTAATAATAAATGTATATATACACATGTTAATTATTCCAATTCAAATCCAAACACTCAAACTGTTAACTACAAAAATCTTTAACGATTACTTGCTCACTTTTGCAGAATATAATTTGAATAAAATATTGAAAAACTGAGTACTAATGTAGTCATTAGTCAAACATTTCCCTCAACAAAGGATAATAGTCTGTTTATCTTTGAAGAGTTCAGGCACAGAAATTTTGTTTTAATAATAAAATTTTATAAAAATTTTAGCAAACATTACTGAGTAATAATTTTAATTGTAGTACAAGTATTTATATAAACTGTACATACACAAGTAATGAAATTATATAGCATAACAAACTTTTACTGGATTAAAATATATGCAAGATTTTTGGTATAAATTTCTCTGTACACAAGGCAAATTTTCATTTTAAAAAAAAGCTCAGAAAAAAAACACTGGATATAAACAAGTTATATGACCGTACTAGACAATGTGACTGTAAGACAAGAATATTGGTGACACCAATGCCAGTACACTGATGTATATACGACACAGTTAATATAACACCCCTATGATGAATACACAGGAAAATCATTTCTAGCCACACATTACAAGATAGTGTAAGTGTATCTATACATATTTATAGTGACTTAAAAACCCATGGGGCCGTGTGTAAATACTTTGATCAGTATATTTGTACATCCTTTTATTGTAAATGACACATGTCACTTTAATTAACAGTTTACTTACTTACTTATTTTTATATTCTTAATTAGTCAATAAATGAAGATTTTATGACCTATTTTTAGACTCAGTGACCTTGATCCTTATTAAAAACCACCGTACATTCCCCTGAATTTTAGGGAGCTTTATAACAACAGAACAATATGTTTTGCATCAATCTCAGCAAGTTATTTCCCATAGGGCGTCCAGTTTCATTTATATGCGTATTTACATGGTAAACACAATTTCTAATACAACAATATAATTACTACATAAATATATACATATTAACATTTTATGATATATATATACAAATACAAAATATCTTCTTAAAAACCACACTTCACTCAATGCATGCTCTATATATGTACAGTAACTTCACTATATACAAATAAATCAAGTCCAAATTTGGAGCAAATAATTATTTACATACATGTATAATCAACATGGTAATATTTAAGTACATTTGTATTGAAAGTAGCTTTATCAAGTAAATAGAGGATATTGGTGAGCATATATTCAATACTAAATTTGTTGAACAAGTTGAATAAAAAAATATTATGTAAGCCTCTGGCAAGCAAAATATTGTTTTCTTCAACAAGTTCAATAAATTTAGTATTGAATCTGCACAAATGTAATATTCTGTTTAAAACATATCTAAAATAAGAACAGTTAACAGTAAAAAAAAGTCATTTTTCATTGCTGTGTTTAAAGTGTCACTTTTCATTGACATGCCTATAGTGTAACACTAAAATGTACAAGCTTTAAAGTTATGTTTAAATAAAATGCACACAATGTCATGTCAATTTATATTTACACTAGTGTAATATGAGCCATGTCACGACAAAACCAAAATAATGGGTTTGCGACCAGCATGGATCCAGACCAGCCTGCGCATCCGCGCAGTCTGATCAGGATCCATGCTATTCGCTTACCAACTCTAGTAGAGAAACTGATAGTGAACAGCATGGATCCTGATCAGACTGCGCGGATGCGCAGGCTGGTCTGGATCCATGCTGGTCGCAAACGCACTATGTTGGTTAAGTCGTGACGCAGCTCATATCTTCTTTATTACATCGCATAATTACACTCATGCACCGTGGTTTATGTGATATATAGAGGATATTAAATGAGTGTAGATTTAATATTAAATTTACTGAACCAGTTCAATACAATCATATTATGCAGTATACAGTTAAAAAAGAATCATTTTTCATTGACGCGCTTACAGTGTAACTAACATGCATTGATTTAAACCTTATGTTTATAAATATAAAACGCTGATGTCATGTCAATCTGTTATTACACTAGTGTAATATGATTTTAGTTAAATGGCTTTATTACACTCCTGTGCCATGGTTTATGTGATAAAGTTACTCTATATAATCATTGCATATTATCCTGTACAAGAGACATTTATTTACAGCCTGAGAAAAGTAATTGTTATCTCTATGGTAAAGACAGTACGTAAATAATGAACATATTATCAATCATTTCTTTGGATGTACACAAATCAAACATCTTTTACATGATTTACACAAATCAAATGCTTCTTACATAATTTACACAAATTAAACGTCTTTAACATGATTTACATGAATCAAAAGTCTTTTACATGATTTACTCAAATAAAAAGGATCAACAATTACAAGAATTTCTTTTCACATGTTGCAACATGGTAATTTTTTGTATAGTCAATAAACATATATTTTCTAATCTTCATTGTTTCTGAATACAGAATAAAGCATTGCTTTAGATTAAACACTAAACACTTCTAGAAAAGTCACTGTTCCTATTACATTTAATAACAAAACAAATTTAGTGTTACAATCGCAGCATTAACAATCCTATAGTTTTATCATACATTTATACAGTAAAAAAATACAACTACATGTATAAGTTTTAAGTGTTGAAAAGATAATGTCACACGTGTCCAGCTAACTTACAACAAAACTTTAACAATTTTACCTCTTTCTAAATTCCTATTTTTTTTACCCTAGACCTTCCACTATCCCCATATCCACAATCAAACCTGTATTGAATCATAAATTGTATATATATTTAATCATAATTGTCCCTTGATGTGACAATAATGAAGAGAACCATAATCAAGTATTCACACGGCTGTTGATTGTCACCAGACTGTCTTTATTCCAAGTTAAATATATCCTGAAAAACATAACATACATTTTTTATCTATTATTTACTTAACATTTAAAACATGACAAAACAACAAAAGGATAAAAATGATGAGATTTATTTTGTGACAAAGTTGTTATTTCTACTCAGAATCTTTTTTCAATCAAAAAAGTTTAAGTTAATTTATCCTGAAGTTTGTTTTGTTTGTTTGTTTGGGTTTTACGTCACACCGACACAGTATAGGTCATATGGCGACGTTCCAGCTTTATTGGTGGAGGAGCACCTCAGGGGCCCTTCTGTGCATATTTCAGACACAAACGGACACCTGAGTAGAACCACAGACATTCCGTAAGCTAGCTGGATAGCTTCCTCACATGAAAGACTCCAAAGTCCCTGTCGGGATTCGAACCCACAGCGGTGAGGGGCAAGTTGTTTGAAGTCAATGACCTTATCCTGAAGTAACAACAACAAGGGTGCCATAGTCACAAAATACGCCCGTTTACGAAAGCTTTAGATGGAGATGGGGGCATTATGGATAAGTGTTATCTAGCAAGCAAGTTTTTATTCTTGGCACTGTGTTGTTAAATGAACCTTAAAACAAATCAGTAGGGAAGATATGCACAGGATGTGTGACCTTAACCTTGGTCGCAGGGACCTGAATTTTATGCACGGCACTCAGCCTCACAATGATGAACATTTGTGCCAAATTATATTGAAATCCCTCTATGCATGTAGAAGTTTTGCTCCAGACAAGCATTTTTCTATGAGACATGCTGTGACCTTCACCTTTGACCTAGAGACTTGGTTCATGTGCAGGGCACTACATCTCATGGTGGTGAACAATTCTATAAAGTAAAGTTTTGCTCCGGACAAGCGTTTTTCAATGAGCTCTAAGTGTGACCTTGACCTTTGACCTGGAGACCTGGATCATGCATGGAGCAATACATATCATGGTGGTGAACATTTCCATAAAGTATTATAAAAATTCTTCCATACATGTAGGAGATATGCTCCAGACAAAATCTGGATATTTCACCATCTTTAGTGACCTTGACCTTGCATATATTGACCTAAAGTACATGTGTCACAGCACAATCCCTCAATAAATGATGATTAAATCATCCCTATACACATCTTCATATTTTTATCTAAACTTTGACCTCTATGTGTGACCTTGACCTTGGCTGCAGGGACCTGAATTTTGTGCGCGACACTCCGCCTCACAATGGTGAACATTTGTGCCAAGTTATATTGAAATCCCTCTATGCATGTGGAAGTTTTGCTCCGGACAAGCGTTTTTCAATGAGCTCTAAGTGTGACTTTGACCTACAGACCTAGTTCATGTGCGTGACATGGCTTTTTATAATGGTGAACATTTCTATGAAATTTCATTAAAATCCCTCCATGCGTGTAGGAGATATGCTCCGGACAAAATCTGGATATTTCATCATCTTTAGTGACCTTGACCTTGTATATATTGACCTAAATTATATGTATCACAGCCATAGTCTTGATAATGACCATTTGTGTTACAATCCCTCAATAAATGATGACTAAATGGTCCATATACACATCTTCATATTTTTATCTGAACTTTGACCTCTATGTGTGACCTTGACCTTGGCCGCAAGGACCTGAATCTTGCGCGCGACACTCCGCCTCACAATGGTGAACATTTGTGCCAAGTAATATTGAAATCCTTCTATACATGTGGAAGTTTTGCTCCGGACAAGTATTTTTCAATGAGCTCTAAGTGTGACCATGACCTTTGACCTAGAGACCTGGTTCATGTGCGCGACACTGCTCCTCATAGTGGTGAACATTTCTATGAAGTTTCATTAAAATCCCTCCATACATTTAGGAGATATGCTCCGGACAAAATTGGACGCCGCCCGCCCGCCCGACCGACCGCCCACCAGGGGCGTTCCCATAATAGTTCCCATAGTATAAAAAGGATATAATTGATGACACTCGTTGGGACATAGTTGTTGTTATTTCAAATAATCTTTTTTAATCATAGATTCCAAAATCTTCAAATTAAGAAGACTGCATACAATTGAAACAGTTTAAATGGTATAATAGACCCCAAGATATAGGTAACCAGTTATTACCAATTCCTCTGCAAGTTACTGACTATTAATCCCATATAATTTCTTAATCAGTGATGCAGGACAAACGTCCATTACACTCAATGGTCTGAGATCAATTTTCAGGGAGAAATTTCACCCAGTTTGAGAATCAACCTAGCAACTCCTTACATACAAATCACATGCTTTTCCAAATGTTTTTTTCTTCTTTTTCTCCTGAGCTAAGCAGATAGAAAATCAAATCTTTAACTGATGATACAATTACAACCAGATATAATTATATCCATTATTCTCTAGCCTTACCAATAATGTAGTATTAAATCTGCAGCCTTCCAGTCTTTATCAATGACGGTTCTTCATATATTCTGAGCACATGGTGGTCTCAGTTACCTGAGCTTGCTGAAGCTCTTGTTCTTTCTGTAAAAACCATATAATACCATATAATTATTCTACATTCATTAAAAACCTTATAATACCATATAATTATTCTACATTTATTTACAAGGGCAACATTCTTGCAAAATACGCCTGTCACAAAAGCTTTGCCAGAGATGTGGGCATTATAGATATGCATATAGAAGATAGTGCTCTAGGCAAATACATACCGTAACAGTGACTTAAAACAAATTTTATTATTTAAAATGATGTTTACTGATTAGGCATTAACAAAACACTATTATTACATGTACAAGTAAATGGGTGGGGTAATTCTACCTGTCAACAATTTGATCTCAAAATGTGCTTTGATATCAGAATTTTGTAATATTGCGGTTCAGGACCTTAGCCCTTATCTTGTGCCCTATTATGGGGTGCTTGATAAAATAAACAAGCAAATACTAGGATTTTACCAAATTGTCAGTATTTAACACTCCCCATGGGCTTGCATGTTTCAAAAGGGGGGCACTAATAAGAACTATAAAAATGTGCTTTAAAATGTGTTTATCAAAGATATAATTTAATAATAGAAATCATTATTCATTATTATGATCTAATATTTTATACAGGAGGATATTCTTTTAATGAGTTAGTTAACATTACTGGAGTGTCATTTATTGTTCTTTTCAAATAAAATTATTATGTTTGGATTGTTCTTTAATTACGGCTTATAAATCTATGAGGTAAGAGTTTTTTTTCCTTCAAAATGTGGTGGTGCTGGGGGAGGCTTTATAGAGGGGGCGTTAATTTGAAACAATACGGTAATTAGAATATTATTGAACATTCAGTAAATTACCAGAGCTATCTGCATCTGTACAGCCTGTAACTTCACACTGAGCTTCTCATCTTCGGTGCTGGCCTTCTTTGCTTTCTGCTCCAACAGATTAAGCTGTGTTGTCCTAGAAAAAATAATTATTAATCAATAAAATTCAAATATAATACCCATATACATAGTTAAGGTGGGCCACCTCTTATGCATTACCTCCATTTTGAAGAGTATTTCAAATAGGCTAGAATCACTGTCAACTGCATTGAAACTGAGGGGCGTGGATTCAAATCCCAGAAGGTGCAACTTTTTTTTTCTTTCTTTTTTGTAGTGTGGTAAGTTTGGAGTTGGTGAACCATAGATCAAGATCAGCCATCATATCCATGCCATGTGATCAAGGTCTGCAATACTTCCTATTCAGTCAAAACTTATTATTAATTTTCTCCCCTAAAATTGATGAATGGATTTGTCTGTATAGAGAGATCGACAAGTCCATTTAAAATATATAGCATGGCAAGGGTTAAACTGAAAAGAAAGTCATACACATTCAAGCAAAATCTTTTCACTACAATCACTTTCTTTTAACCCATTTTAATTCAAAATCTTAAACCATTTTAACACATGTCCAAGAGCTTAAAGTGTCAATTGTCTACCAGGAGTTCATGGGTTTAAGCACAACTTGTGTTTTACCAAATGATTCCTCACATGGCATTAGTCTTGGTCAAGTCTAAGATTGTCCACACAGACGTACCTTAATTTTCAAAGCCTTCTCTAAAATCCAGTTAGAATAGATATATTGACACCTTAGTGCAATAACTGATTAAATTCTTATTAAATTTAGAAGGACTTAACCCGTTAATGCATTAAGGTGATGATATAAAACACACAATTTTTACCAGTGTTTCATCTGTCTTTGTTTCAATTCATATTTTCTGCCACAAATTTAGTGCCAATCAATATCAGAAACATGCAAGTCACAGAATTTTCTTACCATAATGAGTAGGACTTCTCGTAAGCAGTTAAGGGGGAAGAACTCTTTTTGTTCATTTTTTGTTCAGCATCATCCTGCTGTGTGAACCTACTGGGTACTCTCTGGGCGCTGGGTAAAGGAGGCCCCTTTAGTGGTGTCACCGCCGTTACTGGCACAGTCTTGGTAGCCTGTAGTATGAAAAAACAAATTACTTATTGTAGATGTATTTTTACCAAAGCATTAAAGGCCAATTATGCCTCAGAAATGCTTTTATTTATATTCCTGAAAAGCTTTTTAATTTTGGTGTACTCATTGGCCAATTACATGAACCATCTTTATCATCTATTGCTATTTGGCAATCAGTACATTTACAGTGAATATGCATTTTATATGGAAGTCAAAATATTACTTTGTTTGCATTTTGCTACTTTTATGACAAATCATTTCACATCTATCACTACTTTCCTGAGGCAACAAGCATCTAACATTCTATTTAACTATTATTTAAACATTATAAAATTCATGTTTGACCTTTCTCAAGAAAAAAAAAAGAACTAGATCTGTTTCTGAGGTATATGTGTCTTTGAAGCACACTTGCATTAGTCCCTCATTTCTAGCATCCTAAGCATAAATCATTAAATATGCAAAAAGCTCAACAGTAAAAGCTTATCAATTATTACACATTTATAAAAAAAACAACATGTTTGCCCCCTCAACAGAAAGAAATATTCATTCATTTCTGAGGCTTAAAGGGACTCCACTGAGGTTTTTTAACATGACGGGACTGAAATTAATTTTTCAAGATTAATGTTCCATTTGATATTGGTCTAGACCTGTTAATTGTATGCAAACTTTGAGCTCATTCCCTCCTTCTGTTTTTTCATAAAAATTATTCTAACCGGAAAATTGACTCAAACTTTGCAACATCTTTAACTCAAATTCACCAAACAATGGCACAAAAATATGAGTTTCAATATATTTCAAATTTAGTATTTGAGTATATTTCATAATTTTCATTTGTATTTTCATTTCTGCAATAGGTACCCCAACAGATCTAAGTAAGAATGTCAAATTTTATGTTTTGAGGCTTTTGGACCTCAGTGGAGTCCCCTTAATGTGCCTTTTAACAAATCAATATTCTGAAAATAAGAAAATAAAGGCTACATTTCAGCGGCATGAAAGAGATATTAGCCGTGCCATGATAAAACCAACATAATGGGTTTGCGACCAGCATGGATCCAGACCAGCCTGCACATCCGCGCAGTCTGATCAGGATCCATGCTGTTCGCTTACAAACCCTATAACAGGTAGAGAAACAGATAGCCAACAGCATGGATCCTGATCATACTGCGCGGATGCGCAGGCTGGTCTGGATCCATGCTGGTCGCAAACCCATTATGTTGGTTTTGTCATGGCGAGGCTCATATACTTACATCATCATCGGCAGCATTCTCAGCCTGTATTGCTGTCTGCTGAGCAGTTTTAATGCCACGGGAAATGGGACCATATTTAGATATGATAGGGGACCCTTCTATAAATGGGATATCATCTTCCTCATTCAAATTCATAAATCCTGAAAAGAAAAAGAAACAAAAATATAAGTTAATTTAAAAACATTAAGCTCCTGTCCAGAAAAAAACCCCAGATAATTTTGCACCATCAAATACAATGTATATGTTTGGTTTGCAAAATAGATACATGTATATGGTTCAAAAAATCAGATTTCTGAAATCCTGAGCGAAACAAAACAACAACATTTGTGATGAATTAAACACTGCTGTACACAGATTCTTAAAATGTCACAAATTGTAAGATAAACAAAATTTAAAAACAAAATTTCAGACAAATTTATCTGATAACTATTTAAGATACTTCTAAAATGCATTAAAATTTCTATAACTTAAATTCCTGTATGCTGCTTTCATTGGACACACAATAAGCTCATGATGGGGAAAGTAAATTATTAAGACTTTGCATTTGTCAGTTTGAGTCGAGCAAGGTTTGTACCACTGTCAAGTTCAATTAAATACATGCTCAACCATTGTTTACATTCACTTGTACTAGTTAGAGATTGTAAGAGACTGGAAATTATATCAAATTTCTAACAATAATTGGGATTAATTGCCTAGATATTAGTACATTTACAGATTCAAGCTATAAACATGGGTGCAAGTTGAAAATTTGGAAAAGCCTGAAAACCTTTATTCATAATCATTTTCCTACATAATCTAATAGTAAAACATGATGAAATTTGTCACAAAAAAACCTGAGCTTCAGGCATATGCCTGAAAACTTGCACCCATGCATAAATAATTATTTTTGCTGGGTATTGTCAGGAGAAATATACAGTTACTATATACTACCACATTTACAATGGCAGTTTACTTAATTTAACACATGTGGTATGACTGTACTAATAGTCAAGGTCATTTTAAGGTCAATGTCATGTTTAAATTATTCAACATGTCAGTATTATCATAAAAGTTATTTAGTATTAATTAGTTTGAACCAAATCAGTGAATAAAATCAATAAACGACAAAAAGACAAAGTTGATATCACAATTTAAGCAGAATTCAATGACTTGACCTTGACAGTCAAGGTCAATTAAAGGTCAAAGTAATAATCAAATTATTTAACATGTTTATTTGGTCATATGTGTTGTTTTGTGCAAGTATGAAGGCCAATTTTAACAAAATCCAATAATTGGGACTGTGAATTTCAAGGTCAAGTAAATCTCAAGGTCAAGTTAAATGTAATTGTCTTAAAGGTCTTGCCCTAAGGGTAGATGCATCCAAAATACAGAGGCAATCCACTGATTGATAATAATTAATAGTTACAGCAAAGTTCAGAAATAAAAGTAACAGACAAAATGCAATAGTCAAACCTTCAAGGTCAAGGTCTGTTATGAGTCAAGGTCAAATTCAGTTTAGTCTTCATGAAGTGTCCAAATATGAAGGCAAAACAATTCATAAGAAACATATTCATTTCACAGTTTTATCAAAAATCAAGCAAAATTTTTAAAATTTGACCATCAAGGTCATATATGAGTCGCTGTCAATTTCAAACTGGTTTCTTCTAGGAAAAGACTTCAATAAGCATTAGGTTGCTTCCAGTCTAAATCCTTTTCTTGTATTGATTGTAAATATTATGTATATAAATATGCTTATCTGACGAATAAAATATGTTTAAACTAATCTGGTATTCAGGAAAGTCTTGTCCATATGAGAATATAAGAAAGTTATGACTTGTTTAAAAGTCTGCAGATAGCAATGAAAATGGGGACAACACTATGACTTTTTCAAAGAAACAAATTTGAGCAATATAAGATTAAAAAATACGTACTTGAAAATGAAGGTTGCGACTGCATATCAGATGATGTGTAAAATGTTGCAGCTGAAGAGGAACCGTATATCTGAGAAGAAGAACGGTAAGATGTCGAAGATGACATGCTCATGGTCGAACCCTGATTAGACGGTGTTGTTGGCCAGTAACTTGTGGTTGGACCACAAGCTTTTGCAGGCGGTTCATAACTTGTTGAATACTTCATAGGCTGACTTCTTGACGTATGTGAAGCAGTGGCCATTTGTGACGGGCTAACTGTATATGATGACACTGTTGCAAGCATTTGAGAGCTTCGTACAGAGGACGGCAATGATGCAGCACTTACGACAGTACTTCCCTCATAACCTCTAGAATGGTTAATAGGCATCCCTGCATTTACAGAGCTGTTGACTTGTACTGACGACCTTGTACCATAATATCTTGTATCTGAAGACGTGCTTGTCTTATTTGAATCCGGCTGACCGTACGTCGACGTATAAGTACCGTTCACTGATTCAGCCCTATGACTACTGGCAATGTTCTTAGCCCTATGAGAAATAGGATCATAACTGCCTGAAGCCTTCTCCGACATTGCTTTCAAACTACAATACGAGTTGCTGACTGAGGCCGGATACGAGTTGTTGACAGAGGCCGGACAAGGGGTGCTGGGAGGGGTTGTCAAAGGAGAATCCAAATTTTGAGTAACATCTTTCCAATATGGAAAATCCTGATCTACATTACTCCAATTTGAAGAACTATTGGCCTGTAAAAAATTTTTTATTATTATTATATCAGATTAGCAAAAGAAAGATGCAGGTGTGCCTGGAAAAGTCCTATGCCACGTTGTATTCTTACTAAGGACCACTAGCTTGCAAAGAAATCATCTAATTACTATAGACCACTGAGCCAAAGAATGGATTCCCTGTTTGATTGGGTTTTACGTCACTACCCCACAGTATAGGTCATATTTTTGTTTGTTTTTTTTGTTTTGGGTTTTACGTCACATCGACACAGTATAGGTCATATGGCGACGTTCCAGCTTTACTGGTGATGGAAGACCTCAGGTGCCCTTCCATGCATTATTTCAGGAGCGAACAGGCACCATAGTAGAACCATCTACGTTCTGTAAGCTAGCTGGACAGCTTCCTCACATGAAAGAATTGAAAGTCTCTGTCGGGATTCGAACCCACAGCGGTGAGAGGCAAGTGGTTTGAGGTCAACGATCTTTACCACTCGGCCTTGAACGCCCCATGGATTCCCTGACACAGCTTTAAGAGCTTGTTTTAATAATAATTAAGGTAGTAGTTATTGGTAAACTAGCTTCAGAGGATATTTAAAACCTATTTGTGCACATGTAGTGACAAAAAAACTGTATTTAAAACAATATACATAAAAAATTCTATGAAACTGGTTATAAATAAGAAAGATTTCTGAACAGGATTGATTTTAAATTTCAAAAATAAATGGCATGAATATATTATGAAAATTTATAAATCATGGTTACAATACATAGGTACAACTATTTGACATTACCGTGCTCTTGTAAGTTGTTTTACTGTTGGACTCGGATGAAGGAGCCTGACTTGCGAGAGCCTCTGCCTGACTAGTTTCTACAGTATTGTTCTGACACTCTGAAAAATTGTTCTTATTTATTATTATCTACAATATCATATTATTTTCAAATGAAAGGGGCATAACTCTGCCAAAAATCATTGAACCATGACCAAATTTGAACTTGACCTGTGCATTCCTTTGACATATCCATATGTCAAGTTTGAGTTGAATGTGTTGTACCGTTGGGGAGATAATTAACGGAAACTGAAAATTTCATATTATTTTCATAGTAAAAGGGGCATAACTCTGCCAAAAATCATCTAACCATGACCAAATTCAAACTTGACCTGTATTTTCTCATGACATATCCATATGTCAAGTTTGAGTTGAATGTGTTGTACCCTTGGGTAGATAATGAACGGAAACTGAAAATTTCATATTATTTTCAAAGTTAAAGGGGCATAACTCTGCCAAAAATCATCAAACCACGACCAAATTCTAACTTGACCTGTATTTTCTCATGACATATCCCTATGTCAAGTTTGAGTTGAATGTGTTGTACTGTTAAGGAGATAATGAACGGAAACTGAAAATTTCATATTATTTTCAAAGTAAAAGGGGCATAACTCTGCCAACAAGAGCTGTCACAGGAGACAGCGAAGCTCGACTAATAAAATACTGGACGCAGTAAAGAGGACAAAACTATGAAAGAAAAATCAATTATGTATAATTATGTATTAAGTTATAGTAAAAAAATAACATTTGTTAACATTAATTCCAAGATCAAGGGGAATAATTCTAGAAATAGTCATGCTAGAGTTATGGACCTTGTCACACAACATTTGTGTAATGATAAGAAATATATATTTGAAGTTTGAAGTAGATACCTTAAAAAGTAAAGAAGTTATAATATTTTCTTAAAGAAAATCCTAAGTTCAAAGAGAGATAAATCTGTAAATATTGCTTCAAGAGTTATGAACATTGTCACATAAAATGTATTTGATGATTAGGAATAAGTATTTGAAGTTTGAGGTAGATACCTTTTAAAATAAAAAAAGTTATAATAAAAAATAACATTTTTTCTAGTTAAAAAAAAATCTAAGTTTATGGGGAGATAATTCTTGCAATATTGGTGCTAGAGTTATGAACCTTGTCACATAAGATGTGGATGATGATAACGTAAATATATTTGAAGTATGAAGTTGATCCTTTAGAAATAAATAAGTAACAGTAAAAAAAAAAAAATTTTATGGAAAATTCTAAGTTCAAAGGGAGATAAATCTGAAAATATTGGTGCTAGAGTTATGAAACCTTGCCACATAAGATGGGGAGGATGATAGCGTAAATATATTTGAAGTATGAGGTTGATCCCTTAAGAAATAAAGAAGAAACAGTAAGAAATAGCATTTTTTTAGGAAAATTCTTAGTTCAAGGGGAGATAAATATGAAAATATTGGTGCTAGAGTTATGAACCTTGTCACATAAGATGGGGATGATGATAATGTACATACATTTGAAGTATGAGGTTGATCCCTTAAGAAATAAAGAAGTAACAGTAAAAAATAGTATTTTTTAAGGAAAATTCTAAGTTCAAGGGGAGATAAATCTGAAAATATTGGTGCTAGAGTTATGAACATTGTCACATAAGATGTGGTTGATGATAAGGAACATATATTTGAAGTTTGAAGTTGATACCTTAAGAAATGACAAAGTTATAGTGAAAAATATTTTACTGCACCAAAACTTTAATCTAAAATCTGGACGAGGACGCGGACGCCGACGCCGGGGTGAGTAGGACAGCTCTCCATATACTTCGTATAGTCGAGCTAAAAATCATCGAACCATGACCAAATTCGAACTTTACTTGTATTTTCTCATGACATATCCATACGTCAAGTTTGAGTTGAATGCGTTGTACCGTTGGGGAGATAATGAACGGAAACTGAAAATTTCATATTATTTTCAAAGTAAAAGGGGCATAACTCTGCCAAAAATCATCGAACCACAACCAAATTCGAACTTGACCTGTATTTTCTCATGACATATCCATATGTCAAGTTTGAGTTGAATGTGTTGTACAGTTAGGGAGATAATGAACGGAAACTGAAAATTTCATATTATTTTCAAAGTAAAAGGGGCATAACTATGCCAAAAATCAACAAACTATGACCAAATTCTAACTTGACCTGTATTTTCTCATGACATATCCATATGTCAATTTTGAGTTGAATGTGTGCAACCGTTCTTAAGATAATGAACGGAAACTGATGATGACGGAATGACAGAATGACGGAAGGACAGAATGATGGAACAGGGTAACACTATATGCCCCGGCCATTACATGGCGGGGGCAAGAAAACCATGTTTAATCTTTAAATACCATCAGCAATAATAACAGACCAATGTCACCATTATAAAACATGCACAGTCTGCACTTCTACTTCTGTACAGTATTAATAGGCTCTTCACTACTGCCTGCTTGTATTTAATATTTTCATAATGAAATTCGTTATACTTGGACTGGTCCAAACTCGAGTCAAACCAGAATTTTTAACTAAATTCAGCTGAATAAAGGTTACAAGACGCTGTCATATGATAGTTTTAGCCGTTAATCTTCAGAACTTGTGTAATAAGTTTGCGCTTCTTGAATTTGGGACTGTTCATTTAAGGTTATTGGATATCATTTTCAAAATTCAACAAAAGCTGTATGTAAACAACAAACCTGAGTATTTGAGAGTAGCAGCCGTCCATGAGGCTATAATGCTGTCATTGACAGAACGAGGGGGTACACCAGAAATAGCTCCTAGTCTCTCAAATATCTCGCCATTCGATGGTGCTATTTTCTTTAAACTAAAGGGACCAGTATCAAGTGGTTCCGGATGTTTTAACGTACTGGCATATACCGTAGCTTCTTTAAGGGTAGCAGAATCAAACTCTTTGAAGTCTACATGATCAAATCTGAAAAATTAAATAATATATTTTATATACAAATTCTAGAATATCCTTGTATATCAAATTTGAAAATTAAAAATATCAAATAAAGAAATTCTGTAATATCCTTGTCTATCAAAAAAATCAAACATTGATATTAATAAAAACTTACTTAATGATGGCTTAATAATAAATTATTGTTGCCATGTCAACATCATGGCCATCCCCCGCCGAATGTGTTTGCTCATTGGAAGAATGTATATGTAGTAGAGCAGAATAATTCAATTTTAAGAGGTTTTTTTGGTAATGAAAACTGATGGCTGAAGTGATTACAGATTTGAAACCTATGTGAATACTGATGGCTGAAAATAACAAAGGGTTATAACTGAAAAATAATGCAGGGTACGTTATCATTCTTGTGTGCTGCACCCCTCCTCAGTAAAATCTATCCACCCATGAAGTTTCAAGTTGATACCTCAAATACTTTTTGAGATAAGCTCCGGACAAAATAGTATGAAAAAGAACAAAGGGCAATAACTCAAAAATTGTATAGGGAAGAGTTATCATTCTTGTGCACAGCATTCCTCCTCAATAACATCTATCCACCTATGACATTTCATGTTGACATCTCAAACACTTTTGAGTTATGCTCCATTCAGGTGAAAAATAAAGTATGAAACAAAGGGCAATAACTCAAAAATTATGAAAGGTAGAGTTATCATTCTTGTGCACTGCACACCTCCTTTACGGCGGAGGATAACAAAGTCATGGCCTCTAATAGCAAAATTTGGACATTTGACCTTGAAAGTCAAGGTCATTTATGAATGAAGGTCAAGGTTAGTCTGGTCTAGTTGAATGGAGAAGACGATAACCAAGATGAAAATATTTACCTGAATAGGTTAGGCAAGCTTTCCGACAACTCCTCTAGTTTGTGTTCATGTGCTGTGGCCTCCTTGTTGATCTCTTGTAGCTGCTGAATCAACGAATTACGTTTTTCTCTCAAATTGTTCAATGATTGTCTCTGTAAAAGAAAAAAACAACAAATATTTTCAAGTGAACAGATCATCTGCAACAATAAAAATCAGTCTAAAACAGTATATATTCAGTAATTTTTATAATTCATACCAACACTGTGTAGGTCGTATAGCCGCTTTCAAGCTTAACTTTTGGAGGGAAACCACCCCCATCCCTCCATGATTTATTACAGTGTATTACAATTTTTGCAATATTTTAAGTCTACTTGTTGCCATTATAGCAACCAAGTTTCTCAACATAATCTCCACAATGCTAACTATCCATGCTTCCATGAAATTCAAGTAAATTTTGAAAAAATGTAGGATATAGTTGCTGCAGATGGAAAAACTAGAGAACTAGAACTAGAAAACCGAGGACACACTTCTAGCCCCAAATACCAATGAACTTAAAAAATTTCTACAAGTTTTGTAAAGAACAGAGAGCATATCATTAATTATGGATTGGAATAATCAATATAAGCAACTTAATAACTTGAAGATTTCATGTTGGTTTTAGCTTGCAGAAACGGAAAGAAATTAAATTTCCGGTGACTCGTCTTTGTACTCAACCTCGGTACTGGTAACAGAACAAAACCGATTATGTGCTTAAAATAGCACTAAGAAAAACCTAATATTTCGCACCAAATATAAACTTGAGAGTTATTTTGTATGTAGAAATAATTGGTATTATTTTCTTTCAAAGCACAACAGTAAAAAACTTACATAAAGTTTTGCATTTGGCTCCATCATCACAGGTATTGGTGGAGTTTTTGCTGTACTCAAAGCCGTTGATGATGATGATATCATTTTTACTGACTCCTGTAGTATATACGTATATATTGCATTATTATACTGAACATTTGTAACGTCACTCTTGATATGGTTTTATATACACGACTGCTGTCAATTTATAAAGAAATCTCACTTTTTTTCTAAAAAAGAAGTTTGAAGTATTATAAAGTTGTTATAAATATTCCTGACAGGTTATTACTTATATGGCCGCATATAAAAGGTTATTTGCAATATATTTACAAACAACCATTTATATAATGCCATATAACCTGTCAACAATCTTTATAACTACTAAAATATAGTATATAGTAAATTTATTATTCAATCTTGTGAATAAATTTGTATACCAAATGATAAAAATGTTAAAATTTAAAAAAAAAGTAACTAAAAATTTGAATTGTTAAACATTTTATCCATGAGATAATAACCTTATAAAGGTATAAAGAGGGTCATGATGATACTGGAAAAGTTGAAAAGTGGAGCTAAAAAATCTTTATTTAACCAGCACAAAATTTCACCAGATTTCTTTTTCACAACTTCCCAAAACGGTATGAAAATTTTCATAAACTTAAGAAAGAAAAGTATTTGTTACTTTTATTATTCACCTTGTGTTGTTCCTTGGATTGCTGGTAATCTTTTCTGTCGTATTGTTTATCACCTGTTTGTGACTGAGTTTCCTCTTGTAACTTCAAGCTGAACGCCTCAGTCGCATTCTCGTCATATTCTTCATCCTCAAAATCATCGTTGGTACTCCATTCCGGAACCTCTTCGTCACTATTACTCAACTCATTTTCATACGAATAACCTTTGTTAACAGAACATTTCTTTGATTTCGCTAAATCGCTAACATATTTTTTATTGTCTGAACTTCCGCTATTGTATTCATTTTGATTATGCTGCCCATCTTCTCGATAAGATTTTCCCAAATCAGGAAATTTAACATTTGTTTTATCAGAACTGCTTTGTTTATAGTTATACTCTTCATTATGGACGCAGTCTTTTTCATGTTTATGTTTGTCACAAAGGTAACGTTTTCGTTTTTCTTCCTGATCTTTCTCACTGCACATAGAGCATTTCTCTGCTCCCTGTTTAACACTAAACTGTGCTCTTCTGTCATGGTTGGGTCCCGGTCCCATGCCTGGTTTCCATGGTTCAGCAAATGGATTGAGAGACGTGTAATAGTTGTCATATTGTAACTGGGAGTTCTCACCAGGAACAAAGCCTTGCTGGTAATACTCCATGTATGGGTGTACAGCAGGGTACGGATACTGTCCGTACATCATAGGGTGCATTGAAAATCTCGGTCCCATCATACCAGAACCAGCTGAAATGTAAACAAATAAAATAGAATCATCAAATAATACAAACAAATCAAAACAAATGAAATAGTACAAACAACATTCAGACATGTATTGTATTGTATAGTATTCTTTTAAGAAAAAAAAATTCATAAGACTTTACATCAAACTGACTTCATACAATTTTGTATATCATAAATATAGTCGCAAATTTAACTGAACTTTAAATCTTTTCTTTTTCCCAATTAAATAGTCAGATACAAGAATTACATTTTAACTTATAGCTTATAATAATCTAAATATTCAAAACTAGTCTGATTAGAAATTAATTTGTATAAAACTTTTTTACAGTTAACATATTGTTAATGCCTATATAAGTATACTTGGACAGTTTTTAACAAATACCTGGAGGACCATATGGTGGCATAAATGGATACATCATTCCACCCATCTGTGGCATGTTGGGTGGCATATTTGAAGCTCCTCCGCCCGTCATCATTGCCCCTTGCTGCATTTCCATACTCATTCCCTGCTGCATCATACCCTGGGGATTGACCTGGACTGACATTTGAGGCGGGGCCATTGAAGGAGGCATGCCTTGTGGCATTACCATGTTTTTTGCTTGAGGAATAACATTTCCTGCCTGAAGAATTGCTGAGTCATCATTCGGAGGCATGGGGGAATTTCCAACTTGTTGCTGTAATGCTGGATCTACTTGTGAAATATATTCATGAGTAGGTGTGGCAAAATTAGCTGTGGGTGTAATTGGTGACTGCACAATGTTACCTATAGGCTGGATGTATCCACCTGGTCCAATCACCATCTCAACCGATGGTTTAATCATATTATCACCCATATCTACATTATCAACAGTCTGACCAACAGGTTTTCCAACAACAACGAACTGTTCACTTTGTGGGGATGGAGTTTCTTGTGTAGGCGGAGCCATCTGATGCGTCATGACTGTCTGGGGCGTTGTTAACTGTGGAGGCGGAGTCATTTCTAATTGAGATTGTACATTATGTGAGGGAGGAGTCCTCTGACCAGGAACTGCTGATTGTAGAGGAGGTGCTACAAATGGAGGGGGAGGTCTTTGTGTGGGAGGGGCTCTATATAAAGGCGGAGCTCCTGGATTATGTACTGTGCCTTGAGGAAGTTGAGGTCGCTTTGGAGGTGGATGTCTTTGTAGAGAGGGCACTGGGTGGGTCATTGATTTAGAGAGTTGAAATGGTTTGGGAGGATAAGAGGCGTCCCTTGACTGTGAATGATCGTGTCTATAGCCATAACTATCTTTATCATCCAAATAGTCATAACTATCATACTGAGATCTGAAAAGTGAGAATTATAAAAATATTTTTTTCATTCTTCATCAACATTATAATAATTTTTATTATGCAAATTCTACCACTATAGAGTATTCAACTTATTTAACAACCATTCATCGAATTTAACACTGGCCCAGTGGCCCATGGCCAGGGCCAGAGAAAATTTTAAGAAAATTTAGTTTAATATATAGTAGAATAAATTCAAAATTGGAATTCAGGCCAGTAAATTCAAAATCTTAAATTCATTGACTGAGTAACTTCATATATAAGAAAATTTGTTCATAAACAACAAACCTGTCATCATCTCTATAGCTACCAGGACCTCGTGGTACTTTCCTACTTTTCTGTCTGTACCTGTAATTACATATATAATGCTGTTACTTTATTTCTACTTCTCAATCATTCCCTATATTTGCAAGACAATAGCATAAAACAAAACAAACAACAAAATAGGTGCTTTCAGTGCTTCAACAACTTATTGTATTTCTATCAGTTCAGGCCATGTAAAGCTAGATAAGTAGAAACAAGGTCATTCTGTAAATCAATCAGATCAGGAATGAGTGAGCACTTAAGCGGAAGCAAAAATGTTTGTATTCTAGCTGGACAGCTTCCTTACAATTAGAACAGAGTGAATATAGTTGATACATAGCAGGAAGAGAAACAAATAATATTTTATCATTGCATACAGAAATAGACAGGAATATCAACCATTTACACTATAAAAACCTGTCTTACTCTGACCAGGTAAGACAAGTCGTGTGTTTTTAATGACATAAGTCACAAGCATCTTTTGTGAATGAACTGCATCCTTAGGAAGATGTGGTTGTGCCGTTATGAATGAAGTTGTAAATTCATATACTACTTTTAGAAAAAGTGCTTAATAAAAATATTAGTTTTTGTAATTTCTTAATTTGTAATATGCAGTAAAAAAGAATCAAACACCGGCTGTCATCACAGACAGGAATATCTTGGGGTAACTGTAGTGGAACTGACGAGTCGTATCTTTGCCATTAACAGTTCCCTACAACGAAGAGAGTCCGTCCGTAGCCGGCAACTGTTGTAAAATCCCAATATTCTAGGTTGGAAAGAAACTTTAGTAGAAAAATTCTTTATTATCCCAACTCTTCTTCAGAAATGAGCAAATGTCAAGTTTGCTCTGGCAGTTTTCATCTCCATATAATTCTCAATAGCTGGTTTATACCGGGCATTAACGGCATGGATGATCGGTTTTTCTGGCACCCCGGCACTCTGTAGAAACCACTACCAACTTCGATCACAGTCTTGACAGCCTTTAACACACCAATAAGTTTTATCCCGGTAGGGCAAGGTACACCTGGGAAGTAATAATTATCAATTTAAAATATGAATTTAAATAGCTTTTCTCCATCTGTCAAACAGTTATAACAAATATCTTCTTATAAAACTTTATCAGAAGTGTAATAGAAATATTAAGTTTACTGTATAACATTAGATATTAATAAATATGAAAAAGAAATAAATATCAAGATAATGTGATTTAAAAAAAACAAACAATATGCAAAGTTGTTTATTTGTATAAAAGGGGGTTTATTTGTTAGTTGTTGTTTTTTGTTTTTGTTTTGTGTGAAAATTTAACTTTATTAAATAAGGATAAATGTTGCATTTTTTAAAGTCAAATATAGACAGCAGACAGAAAAATTTAAATAAATTGAAACCCTGAAAGGCTAAAAAAGGAAAAAATTATGTCACAAGATAATGAAGAAAAGGTTTCTGGAAATCAGTATTTTCCTGGCAGGGTCAAAATTTAAAGGAACTTAATTTGGTCTCAGCTTGATAAAATATAGGGGGCCCCCGTTCCTTAAAGGTTCAAAAATTTACTAACACTCGGGAAATGCGTGGGGTCTGAAACGAAAATACAAATATCTCTTTTTGTTGTCCCCTATTTTAACAAACTTTCTCAAAACCCAAGATAAATTTTTGATACACCTTACAAAAAAGTGCTGCAGCAGGGGAGGGGGTTTTGACCCTGGGGTTTTCTTTTAAACTTTAATTTATTATTATTCTATTAAACAAAAAAAAACAGGCTTTGTTTTTTTGGTAATTTTTTGGTGATAAAAAAGTGTAGGTCACATGGATCCGAAACAGGAAAGATGATTTTGGCTAACCTCGTGTGTTACAAACTTAAAAGCAACACCAGGGGTCAAAACAACTTCACTCACTGCAGCTAAGAGATGCATAGACTTTAGTTATTTGAACCCATTTAGTTGCTTCTTATGAGCACATAGGGATAAATAGTGGCTGCTATTCTTATACCTCAACCCCTCAGCGACAAGGGGCACACAGAGCCAATTTAAATTAGAAAGTAATGCAAGAGCTTGCACACACTTCAACCCTTGTCAAGCTAACATTGTATAATAGACTTCTATCACATTGAAATAGGAAATCCTCATTAGTATATCAAAAGGCTCAAGTTCCAATGCAAGAGATTGCACACACTTAAACCCTTGCCAAACAAAAACTTCTGTCAAATTGAATTTGGAAATTCTCATTAGTTTATTAAAAGGTTAAAGTTCCACAGCCAACATTGAAAAAAACCTGTTCAATCTGCAGGCAAAATGCTGGCTCGACTTCATATTAATGTCAAACTTTTTAAAATATATTATCCAAAGTGTAATCAAGAAAGAATTTTAATAAAATAGTTAACACATTTGATTTTCATGTTTAAATAAGGCAAATAAAGCATTTATTAATAAAAAAATTAAAGTTAAAAACCTTACTGTTTACATTAATTTATCAAATTTATGGAAACCAGCAGATGTCTTTAACACAAAATTACTTAAAAAAGTTAACTACATCCAATTCATAATTACTTTTTTTCATTTGAATTTAGTTTGCCCTATATATGATCATATAGGAGTAAAAATGTGCACAATTAAAACAAGTACCTTGTCAATAATAGACTGCATGTGAGACTTGTGAGTGGAATCACCATACAATAATGATGACCACTGGTCAGGTGCGATCCTCAGTCCAGCTTCCATTGCTATCTGTACAATCTGTGAATCATGCTCACGTCTTAGAAACTCGTACGTACGAAATTCTTCCTTCAGCTGCATCAATGATGATTCCTCATCTCTTTTTGTCACCTTTACAAAATATATAAACAAATAACATTGTAGCTAAGGTAACTGGTACTTATAAGTGTTCTTCTTGCATCCTTCACTAGTTTATAGGAAGTACAATGCCTTCTCCACTAAAAGGACTGAGGATTTTTGACCGGAAATAATTGTTTTTTTTTTATTTTGTCTGTTTTGAGGTTTTAAATTTGGAAAAAAGATTTCTTTATGCAAGCTTTTAGTGAAAAATTTATTTCAAAACCCAGCGTAAGAAAAGGGGGCCACTTCCCCTGTTTTTTAAAACTACTATGAAATGAGTAAAAAAAGATTTTGCCCCCTCCCCACCGATAATTGGGGGACAAAAAATTAAAAAAAATAAATTTGTATGAACGTTCAGTAACCTACCCTTTAAAAAAAAAAGGCTCTTTAAAAGGGAAAATATGCCTTAATGCTGTGGTATTACTTCCCCTTTGTCCCCAAAAAGAATAAATTCCCCCAAAAAAAGAACCATTTCTAGGCAAGCAAAAAAGCTTCAACACTTCTCTTGCATCCTGGGAAAAAAAATTAATGTATTTTTCAAAAAAACAAACACTGAAAAAAATTCTTATTGTAAATGTACATTCGCCCCTTAACATCTTATGTTTTGTAACTATTATTAGCATTTCATTGTTTTTTTTAATATTTTATCCATGAAAGCTTTATTTGAAAATTGGGTAAGTAAATCTATTCATTATATTTTTATTTTTAGTTTTGTTGATTTTTCCTACCCTAAATTTGCTATCATAATTATTGATATCACACAAAAAATTCAACAAAATACCCCAAAATACCATAAACATGCTGACACTTTTTGCCGAAAAAAATTTCCCAAGTGGGCATAAAAAAGTTGAGATAACCTATATCATTACAGAAAAATTGACAGCTTACTTTAAGGCCATGCGTAAGTAATAATTTAATAAGGCTTTTCTTAAGGAAATCATAAAAGTAATAATGTTTATCCTAACATTATTACAGATATATACAGATGCAATTTTGAATATCAATTTTTGCAAACTTAATTTTAAACTTTAAGAAGTTAATAGAAACAAAAGTTTTAAAAAAAAGGATATACTTTTTTTATTACAAAAAATCCGCCGAGAAATTTACATCCCCACAGTCTGAGCCAAAAATTTTACGAGACTGTTGAGGATTTTTTGCTGCAAAATAATTCAGTGCCGTTTTTACCCGTGACCTTGCAGCCGAGAGCTGTGCACCTTTTTTAAATAGCTAAGTTAACCAGGAGATACTTAGTTTATAGGTCTACTTAAAAACAGTTGGGATCGGGACCTAAATTTGTGATCGATTTTTGAACCCCGTACTGGGGTTATCATGAAAAAAAAATGTTTATTAGCTATGGTACTAGAAATAACGGGAATATTTTTTTAGATCCTGGCAAAATGACCCATTCAAACGGAAAATTTCAGTTTTATCAGATAAGAATTACACAATAAAATGAAGAATATAGTACTAACTATTATGGTGTATACATTACCGTAATACTTAATAGGAGGATAACATTATTTCAAGTGCTGTGACAATTGTTACATTTCTTCAAATTCAAGTCTAATGATAAGCGTTATATTATCAGAACCAACGTTTAAATTGCAGTTTGAGACTTTGGACCTTGAACGTTAAAACAGGGTTCCATTTATTAAATGTAGAATAATGTTTAGTACACAAAAAAATGGAAAAATGTTTTGGAAAAGATGATGAAACTTACTGGAGGAGACTGGTTTCAAAAGCAGTGCCAAATCCTCCACACATTTCTTCGACTTCTCATAATGTTTCTTGTGTTCCTCTGGTACACACGGAAGTTTCGTATCCGGTGACGCTGACACACTGAGTAGCTGTAACAATGCAAAGTTGGCAGGGAGCTCGTCGATGTCACGTGTTATCAGGGACTGATCAAATGGGCACTTCCGCTGCTGGAACTTTGACAAGCATGTTTTACAGACAGTGTGACCACAGGCCAGACTGATAGGCCTATATAGCTCTTCATTGAAGACATTATAGCACACAGGACAGGATAAAAACTCTGTCCACTGTGGCGCCTGTATTGGCATTCTTCTGTGTATTTTGTCTATAAGTACTACCTGGAAATACAAAAACATAATATTGTAGTATAAGTACTACCTGGAAATACAAAAACATAATATTGTAGTATAAGTACTACCTGGAAATACAAAAACATAATATTGTAGTATAAGTACTACCTGGAAATACAAAAACATAATATTGTAGTATAAGTACTACCTGGAAATACAAAAACATAATATTGTAGTATAAGTACTACCTGGAAATACAAAAACATAATATTGAAATTGAGAGTAAACTGCATTAGAGTTATAACAACTAATTGATCAACATGAATAAGCTAACTGTTCTTTTCACCATTAACTGTTAAAGATCTATCAGTTTATTATTTTGATCTAATTAATATAAAACAAAATTGCAGGCCCATTACGGTAAATTGCTACCGATTCCAGTCAATTCCAGTATTAAGGCCAATGCCAGTAAGTTGTGTAACCCATGTAATTACAATAAAGAAATGTTTAAAAATAATGTTACAATAAAGTAACATACATGTATAGTGTCCAGCTCAGACTAAACAAAGGGTCCCTGCTAAATGGTATAGGCTGCATAGAATGACTGAGACCCAAAATAAACAACAGAATATCACTGGGGATGTATGTGTAAAGACTTATATTATTTTATTCTAATATTATATTATAAATTTGACATAAATGTTATGACTTATATATATCTAAATTTTAAAAGGTCTGTAATACTATAAATATCTGTGCTGCATGATTTACATTACAGTGTTATATAACTTGACATGTACTGAATAGTATAAAACTTTAGATCAAGCCCTTCCCAGCAAGGCTTCCATTAAGTCCAAAATTTGGAAGTCAGATATTGAAAATGTCTAACACTGGAAGTCACATTATATAGGACAAGAAGGAAAAGCATTATATATTGGAAGTCACAAGCCAAAATCAGGATTAAATGACTTCCAAACTTCCACCACTGGATGCCTGCTTCCCATGTTATTTATGACTTTTCATGTAACTTGTCATGTGCTGAATGATGTACACTCAATAAAGGTGTTGCATTATTTGACAAGTGCTGAATGTTGTGTACATGTACATGTAATTGTTACTAAAAATAGATAACCTTACATTACTTTACATTAATAGGAGAGAAGGTTGAAGCAACCTATGGTATAATGTTACATATGTCCCTTGTTTGACATTTAATGATTTATGGTATATCTTTATTGTTACAGTATGACAAATGATATAAATCCATAGGTTTATTATCCATATTGACCTGGCTGTGTCCACAGTTAGCTCATATATTCATTATTATATGTTATAGTCATTATACAGTTATTTAACTGTGTTCTTTAAATGATACTATATATATATAGGATAAATTTCTACTTCCAAACAAAAGTGATAATCATTATTTGAAATCTATGAATTTTTTCCATTATTAAATTATTAGTACTTATTATAAATATAAAAGGTTAAAAATGCCATAATGCACTCATTTGACCAATTATAAAATAAGCTCTTGTGTCACACTGTATTTGACCCTACTGACCTAGAAAATTTTCCGCTGGTGCATGAAATCACATGACTATTTGCCAATCAAAAGCATTACAGACCTACATTGTACATAACAATTTGCTCCACCTACAGCTGTACTGTAAAGTGTTACATGTATGTAGAATCATAACCTGCATTAAATCAGTTTAAACCAATTAAAAGCCACAGTGATGAGAATTGTTAATGAGATTGAGAGTAGACTTTATACAGCGTTTTTTTTTCTCTACTTTGGGAATGGTGCTGGTACCAGACTGATAGGGAAAAAATGTGTAATTTTGACTTAAATTGGGAATTCTTTTATGCATTTTTTCAGCTACAAATAAGATTAGTCATCATGAATAAAGATAACTAACAGCTTCCACTGTCCATGTAGAACTATTGAGTGGTAATTTATATGAATATGATGGATTTAAATGATTTCAGAGAAATCACTTGGCCTTGTGGGAATTTTGAACAGCCATTTTGGGAATTTTAACATTGGAAATTGGGAATTTTAATGTCTATTTACTATTGGGAACAGTACCGTTTTAGGGTAGTAGTTACATAAAGAAAAAAAACACTGTTATATGTATTTTCATGTAGCACAACTGACTACAGCATCTTTGTTGCTACAATAGGAACAATTTAAGGACCCAGAACAAACACAGCAGAATACTGGCAATTACATGTTTATTTAAATTAAGAGTTTCTTAATTAACATTTACAATCTAAATATATACATGTTACATGTTTTGTTTTAATTTCTACTTGATAATTGAAGAATTTAGCTTTAACATCTTTTAAAATTTAGATAGATATAACTTAATGGTGAACTTCTGATCAAAGCTCATTTTAAATTAATTAATGTCGAAATACTGGCTCAGTGGCATCTAGAATTTTTTAATTGGCTACTTCTCTTTCAAGTATTTTATCTTCTAAGATTATGTGTGATGGGCCAAAGACCCTTGAGTTTACCGAATATCAACCCAATCCCAAAAATATTGAATAATAAATTCTAAAATCTTTCAAAATAAGGGCTTCTTCACTGTTATGGTGCTTAAATGTTTCAAGAAGCCATCCTAGACAGTGATTCTTTGCATTCATTTAGTCACTGTGAAATTTAAGTCATGCATTTTTTTCCCAATTTTTAACAAAGCACAGCTGAAATTCCCAATTCCAAGGGTATGGGTTATGTTCCCAAAATCCTGGAAAAAACCCTGTGAGTGTTCCAAATGACAACGGTAACATAATGAAACATGTAAAACGGAAAAATGAATGATTTTTTTAACTGACTTCATAGGCTTTGCCTAATTTCATATTCTTTTATCCTCTTTTTAAACAGCTCTTTTTATCTTTCTTGCGATTTCCCGCAAGGGGTTAGGTCAGGCTTCCAAAACTTTCTGATGCTGCATTAAAGTTTTGGATTAAACCTGTTACGAAACCTTACCAGAATAACATAAGTTGATTGAACCTTATTTTTTTTTCATTTGCAAATACCCTTGTGCCAATCAATTCTTGTGCATTTTGCGATAAAATAATTATTTTAATATCATTGTATACCATTTAAAGTATCAAAATATTAATACCATCAATAAAATTGCCTATTAAACTGTGAAACATCAATTACACAGACTTCAGCCGGCCATGACATTTGGTAGCTACAAGAGGCCTCGTATGATGTCATTCGCGGGAACCGATTAGAGTAGAGTCGTGTACTATATTTAGAACATCTTTGTTGACATGATTTCAATATCTATAATTCAAGATAATGTTTTTATTTATTTTCTTTAATTATTTAGTACTTAAATATGATTACTGTATATTGAATACAAAAGTCAGTAAATAACCTTTTTCAATATCTTTAAAAAAAGTAAATTATAAAAAAAGTTGGAAGCACCTGGGTTCTGTTTTCTTAACCCAGTGTTGCATCTAGAATTTCAAAATTATGGGGGATTGTCCCCCACTCAACTTAAAAATGTGGGGGATTTGAAAAAAATGTGGGGGACATACATTTACCTTACACTATGACTTATCGAAAAGAATTCATTTATTTTACGTTCAGGCATTTTTGACAGCTATCGTCCGCTCAAAAACGGAAGTAGAAAAAATAAAATATTGTCGAATACTACAAAACACGCGCGAGATGACCCAGTCGGCTGCTACACGCGATTTAGTACGTATTTTAGTCATTACCACGAGTGAAAACAAACATGGCTGAAGCTTTCAAGATACGATGAAGATAAACTGAATTAAGTTAAAAAATCGTCAGATGCGCGACTTGGCGCGCGCTGACTTCATTAAAATGCGCGATCTGCATAAAAAAGCGCAAATCGCGCAACCTAGATGCAACACTGTAACCTTCTTAAAAGTCAATCTCGTAATCATGTGTTCAAACATTTTGGCAATAATGCGGCCATGTGCTGAATTTTTTACCTGTCGGAAACTATGGGGGCCAAGTGCTGAATTTTTTACCTGTCGAAACTATTAGGTAGTTTATGTTCGTAATAAGATTTTTATATGTCCATCCTTGGCTTATCAACAGATTATACATAGTTTTATCAAGGTATGCTTCATTTTACTTCATGGCATGTTTGATAAATGAATACGAGCGTGTCAGGTTCCTGGCACGATTATTGGTGGACTTTCCCTACGTGTCTGTCATCAGCGTTCATGTCATAGTATACAAACGGGTACGCTGAAGACCTTAAACTAGCAAGGGGTTTGACAATAATGGAAGATGATGACACCAAGAAAAGGAATCAGGGCACCAATAAGCTGCAAACAGAGACAACCCTTATACTGATAATCACCTCATACTTGTCATTAATACGGGGTAGTCAAAGTCCGGGCCCGCTTTGGCTTGCCCGGCTATAGACTTCACGTGTATATTTAAAGAAAATCAAATAAAAAAAAACAATTGAAAAATATAAAGAATTCTATACCTATCAATGAAATTTTCAGTGTCAGTTCTACTAAGGCGGCGCCATTTACAATGTAACTCAATGATAAAGGAGGTGTATTCCGATAACGGAACAAATCTCAACTTTTCGGATTATCCTGGTGATACTAAATACCGGTGATGTTATTTTTGGATCGAATTTTCAGATAACAAACAAAATAAAACAAACATTTTATATCTAATGTTTTATCTATACATACCTTCTTTACGTGTTACAATAGTCAATTGAAGAGAATCTTCCCATAATTAGGTCAATGTCCACTATTTTGTAACACTGGTGGAGGCCGCCATCTTTGTTTCCCAATATACTAATTACCGGTGATGAATTAAAAATCTCCCAAGGTCAGTGACGTCATATGTAAACAGTAATTTTCTTAGTACTGGGTTAAACTTCCAACCCAATTTAATCAATTAATATATTAAAAAGTTAACTGTTAATACTTTAACTGTTCCAAAAACTGTAACTAAAACAATAACAAGTTTTTTTTTTTCAATTTTCTGACAGATTCTAATTACAATGGGGACACAAAAATGTTGAATCCCGCCTTAGGCACTTTACTTTTGTACAATATTTGAGATGGGTCCAATGTCCACATTTATCACATTGTGCCCATTGAATAAATTCAAGAATGTATTCAAGATTTAGGGTATCTGGTCTGAACTTATTACAGACACAACATACTGATTCCTGGCTATCTGCAAGGATGGACTGTGATTCATCACTCTCACTGTCTTCCACTGAAAGTGCAGGAACAGGACACAAGTCAACTGTTGATTTACTGGTACTGGGCTTTGGAGATTTGGTTGATTTTGCTCTCTTTTGCAACTTTGAAGGTTTTACATAGTCAATGTTTATCTTTTTCAGAATGTTAGACTTGGATGGAGACATTAAATTGCCAGAAACAGATGGGTGTGACTTTCTTTTTTTAGGGTTTTCAGATACCTTAGTGATTTTCTTACCATCAAGAAAATTACTGCTTTTCAAAGTGGACTGACTGTCAGCTGGAGATTCATCATTAGCATATATTACAGATGGAGCAGTCTTGATGTTACTTATCTGCTTCCTTTCAAGAGGGTATATGCCTGTCTTGCGGAATGAAGAGATTAAGTTGTCTGGGGTTAGAGCTTTGTTGTAGGCCTTACTTGAAATGCTTGCAACATTGTAGCGATTTATGGTGATACCTGGCGTTCTTCGCATAAATGCTTGACATTCACTATAGTAAGCATTTTTTAGTGGCCCAAAACACCCAACATCAAGTGGTTGAGTTACATGTGAAGTATGTGGAGGTAGCACATAAAATATGATATTATGGGCTTTACCCCATTCCGTAAGTGTTAAATTCACATGCGACTTATGACCATCAAACAGAATCAATAATGGTGAACCAGTTGTGGAGACATGTTTAAGAAAATGCTCTTCAAGGTAAGTCATAAATACTGTGGAATAAGACCACCCACTATCACTCATGGTGCCTGCTGAACCAGGACTGCTTTCTACTAATAGCTCATCATTCCACCTCTTTCCAGGGAAAAAATAATATGGAGGAAGACGCGTTCCAACAGCATTTCCAGCAGCAATAATAGTAACAGTTTTACCTCTGTTAGACGTGATAGCTTGTGGAGTAGTTCCTTTCTCACAGAGGACATTAGTTGGGTTGTGCTGCATAACTATACCGGTCTAATCAATGTTCCAGATTTTTTCAAGCTTATCGCAAATTTCATATGTGTCCATCACACCTTCAAGAGCAGAGAAATAGTTGTTAAGGATACTCTCTGATGTACATTTTGCCCTGACCACTGATAATTTCTGAGGCTTGCACAAAGATAATTCCGGGTTTCTCTTCTTGAAACTTTCAAACCAAGACTGTGCAAAAACAGGGTCTGTGATCTTCTTTTTATTGAGACTCACTGCAAAGTCTGTTGCTAATGTCAGGAACTCTTTCCTTGAATAGCCATAGCCAATACTTGCCATATATGTTACATGGCTGACAAGTTGCTTCTCCTCCTCAGTAGTGAAGGTGGGTGATGGCCCAGGGTTTGAAGGGAACACTTCAGATGTAGGAACAGGTTGAAGGCCAAGAGTCCTGTCTCTTAAAGTACTCTCAGGTACTCCAAACATCTTGGCAGCCTTACAAACTGAGGTCCCTTTTTCAACTACATCTTTGTATGCTAGAGACAGCAACTTAGGGTCATAAGCTCTTCTCTTCTGCTTACCATGGAATTGGAGCTGAAATGCAAAAAGAAGCAGTTTATATACTTATTATATTTTCACTCTTTACAACTTAAATTATTTTTTTAAGTTTTTATTGCACTTTTAATAAATCAAAAATATTGGCAGGAAGTTTAAGCCAGTAGTTTTTTTGGACCGGAAGTCAGTGCCCGTAGAATATATTTGCAGACGGCAATGAAATAAATCTTGTTTTTCGAGGTAATACAAAATATTCCCGAGATATGTTGATGTAAACATGAGTTATTTTGATGAATTTTTATGATCAAGTATAATTTGTATTGATACTTACCCGTAAAAATGACATTGTAACACAAATTTCACTTTTGACAGATAGCGGGAACCAAAGTAAACAAAACGTAGCGGATATTGACACCGGTTAGCTGCGCATGCGTTCCTAATCGGGATACTTTTGAAATCACCGGTATTTAGTATTCACCGATAATTGGGTTATAGAGGATAATAATAATCGTCAAGTGTTCCTAGTGAAAACAGAAGCGGGTACATATAATACCAAAAAGACACCTTTAAAACGGAAAAATGAAAGGATTTTTTACCGACTTCCCTGTTCAAAGGCTTTGCCTAATTTCATATTAGGCCTAGTCATTATGCAAGACTGCAGGTTTAACAGTGTTTAACAGATTAAAAAAAGTAGAAATGGTGCAGTTATGTCATGAAGTTTCTTCTTGACATGTTTTATGGCGAGAATTTTATGCATTTCAGACCGTGGTTCCTGCTTTATTGCGTGAGAGTCAAAACAAATACATGAAAAAGTAGTGCATAAGCACCGTTGACTGAGCACGGTTTTAGAAAATGATCAGTTTTCTATGTCGTAATAAAATTACACTTACGTTAAATTTAGTATGCAATCCTGGAACACTTTGAACATATTTTTTTTTCAAAAAAAAAGTTCAAATAAAATATACTATCATAAAAAAACGACTAAAGAAATGTAAAATTGCAATTTTAAAGTTTTTTGTTGATCAGCCGCCATATTTTTCTCGTATCACGTGACACATAAATGACCACAAAGTAAATTTATTACCAAAAAGAAGGAAACCGAAAAAAAGAAACGAAAAAGAATCTTTAGAAATGTTAAACATACCAGAGAAAGAAAAGGATAGCTTTTAATTTTCCAATCATGAGCCGTCATTGACATAAATTCGCAATATATATGCATGATACACGCATGCAAAAACAAGAATGAAAATGATCAGGGCTGATACAGTAGTATTTTAATGTATCACAAATACTGTAGTATATATACATACTTTAAACATGTAATACTATTTTAGTCAAACACAGTGAGTGAATGAAACCAGGGTAAATATAATAAACTCTTCAAAGCAACTTGTTGTTCCCAAAAGTAGGACTGTAAGATATGGTGAACGCAGTTTCTCTTCGGTGGCACCAAAACTGTGGAATGCTCTCCCAGACAGTATCAGAGACTCAAAAACAGTAGATGTTTTCAAGTACTGTTTTCATGAAATCTTTAAAAACACATTTTTTCCTGAAAACTTATAGTAACTAACTGTGCTGTATTTGTCATCACTGTGAATTGGCGTGCTGTCTTTTGTTCTGAGAGATCTGGGTACACATTTGAAATATTATAGTCTTTTTTTAATCACATTTCAATTAATGACTACTGTTTTATCAAATTTGATTTAGATTTCAGTTGTTTTATCTTGATTTGTATTTTCTTTTTCATTTCAATAGTTTTTAACCTTTCTCTATATTTTATTTTCAGGTCTTAGATTATTCTTCATGTACATTCTTTTTAATTTTTTTCTTGTATGATCGACTGAGTTTTAGACTTTGAGATTAATCATGGGGTATTTTATATTTTGTAAATGTATACCTATATGTGTGTTATTATTTTTAGTACTTTTTGTTTGTTTTTAACGTCATTGTAAATGTATATACTAGTAATTGAATTGTAAAGCGCCTTTGAACATTTATTTTTGAGAAGGGCGCAATAAAAATGTGGTAATTATTATTATTATTAATTTACATTTCTATTGAAACTTCTAAAAACGCTCTTATTTAAGTTCTTTTTAGATAATACTATATAGGAGGTAAGTACAATACTTGATTCTATTGGACGTGAACACAGTAGGGGTCTGTTCCAATATAGGTTTGGCAGAATCCGTATCATCCAGCATTGTATGTGTAATGAATCATTTCACATCATAACTGTTATCATTTGGCAAAAGTTTGTGCCTTCGAGTTCATTAAGAATTTCACACGAGCCAAACCAGGGGTCGAATCATGCCTGTGGATTTCTTGAAACTAACTGACAAATTGCTGCAGTGAGGACAGAGATATATTTGGCGGTACAACAGAGGTCGGCACTCAGGGACAACGTTGCACATAGTTTTCACGCTTAGATTACACCCAAAACTAATGACCATTTAAATATAAACATTATTAATGATTTAGTAGCTCTTCCGGACTTTGAGTAAATGCGTATTTTTCTTGCGTAAAAATTCAATTTTATGTTATAGATATCGTACATTTATTCTAAAAACATTTTTATATAGAGGTCATTAATTAGTTTATTATTATATATCAATTACATAAACTTTCTCAAATTCAAATTTATCTCCAGGTTTATAAAGATATATTGTTTGAAAATATTCCAAGTCTCTGCCATTCCCGCTAAACTTCCACAACTATTGAATAGTACTCGAGGTCCCAAATACAATAGTCGCTTATAGAGTCCTTGAATTCATGTTTAGCTGTTGCCTAAAATAATACTTCTTTGAAAACATTTAAATTATATTAAATAATGTAAAGCGGGATTCACTCTATGAGGGTCTGCCTCACCTTTTAAATAATTATGTTAAAGTTAACTTAATTAAAATGACGTGCATAATCACCATACGGTTAAACTTAGGTCTATATATATCCTTATATCAGGTATCATCAACCATTACCTATAGCATTTGTACGTTTCGAGTTATGGAAGGATCCAAATGTGATCAGTTATCAATAATTGTTTCATTATTGTAACCATACCAACAACAACGAAAAACAACAGCCGTTGGTAGGACAGCGTGCTAGACTATTCTCAGTTCTGGTTAGCAAATCAAGAGCCTTAATAATGTAGAATTTTCTTAATTAAAAAAGGGCCATATAATTCTTTCAAAATCCATGTAAGAGTTATTGACCTTGGACAATGACCTATTATGCTCTCAAATCAGTGTGTGAAGTTTCAACACATTCCCTCTCGTAATTTATGAGATACAGGGTGGATACCAACTTGCAGGAAAATCCATGAACCAGTTCGAATAATCCAGCTAAAATATAATGTGCATAATCTCCACACTCTTCCCTCACACTAGTAACAATTGACAAAGCTTTTGTACTTTTTGTGTTATGACTGAATCCAGATTTCTTTTTAGAACGGACGGAATGACGGACGGAAGGTAAACTAATAGTCACATCCGGTATAAAAACGGGCCAAACATACATGTATTCTACAATTGTCTATACGGCTAGTTCGTGATAAAACTGGCTTAGAAATACAAAATTAATGTAGTATGGAGAAAATAGATAGATAACTCACATCAAAAAATTATCAAAATATTTATTTTATTTGAATTTCATTCAAATTGAGTACATATATAAAAGGTAAATTAATTTTAAGTAACAACAGTAATTAACAAGTTATTATCTGATAACAACGTTAAATAGAAATTAGAAAATATACATTACAGAACGACTGTTTCTGTTTTGGGTTGGTGTACTGCTTCTCTCTCGACAAAAATTTACATAAAACACAATTTTTACACCATAACATGTCGGCATTTCAATTTCCGGCTGGTCCGGCTTTTGAAAATTCAAGAAATAATGGGGCTCGATCTTTTGCAAGATTTTTAATTTTATCAATTTTTTTTAACAAATGGAAAGAAATACTCGACTAAAAGTTTCGTAATAATTACGTATACTTAGTATCTAAATATCAGTTATAAATTGACCGATGTTTCCCGATTGATAAAAGCTATCAACATATACCTTTACTTTAGGGAAAATTGTGCCTTAATGACCTTGACCTTCACCAAATCAACCTAATATCCTATTCAATAGTAGAGGACTAGAGGTTAATGAGGAAAGATGCCAACATATCAAATACCACACAATTAATGAAGGTGCTACAAGAAACTGTATGTGTAATGAAAGGACGGGGAAAAGGAAGGCCTAGTCGACAACTGTATGTTTCGGGAGCATAAAAGTTCCATGAAATGTGTGCTTTCACAAGATAGTAGTAGTATAGAGTATGATGGTTCCGGGACACTTTGAAGCCTAAAAAAGTGTTTATCTATCAAACCAAAGGGTAAGACAGCTCGACATAGCTTACCCATCAACCCAAAAAGTAAGACAGCTCGACATAAAACCCCATTTTATTGATTTAAGAAACACCCTCAGGCCAAAATCCCCCGGAACCATCATACTCTATACTACTCATAAATAGAATACAGGCGGGAACCGACGAGTCCTTTTTTATAATTAAAATATATATAAATGAGTTTACAAAACAAATATATTGTTTAAAAGAACGAACATACACCGATAATGTAAATCCTCAATATGTTACAACAAAAACGGAAGATTAATGATAAAAGCCGCGTGTGCTTCATGCGGTAAATTGAAATCTAAGTTTGTAAAACAAGGCGGTTCAATAGATATTCATAAAGCTATGTGTCAGCAAACGCTTGACTATTTTTAAACATTAGTGAAATAGTTTATTATTGTTTGTTCATTTTCTTTTTGATTATTGATGTTTAAATGTTTGTATAATATATTCATATTTAAAGGCACTTTCTTGTTTGTAATAAATGTATGAAATATAAACAATGATAACCACACAAACAACTTGTTTTATCTTGATACTGTATATTGTTATAATTCAAACCTGGAATGTAAT